>NW_015505206.1:1882611-1885034 GCF_001515645.1 Sinocyclocheilus grahami | reverse complement strand
TTTTTTTTTAAACAATCTGATGGCAATGGGAAGCCAAATATCACTGTATAACTGTGATATAAAAAGCCACTGACGTTTGTCTTTTTACTCAACTCACCCTTCAGTGTGAGGCCATTGTCTTTTACGCCATCTGACATATTTTTCCGCACAACATTCTTCACGTCCTCCAGGGCTTGAGGTGCCAGGGGTATGTTAAAACAAGTTCTCTGCAAGGCAAAATCAACAATCATCAACAAAGTTGCTTGAGGAAATATGACACTCTCATTAAGGTGCAGTTTGTGTAAACAACCTCTCCTGTCATTTATTTGAGGAAGTATTAAAATGCCACAGCAATTTGAGCACAGGGTGCTGAAGAAAACTGCTCTCACCTGGAAGAAATTAAGCTCATTATCATTTAGAATGCCATCATTGTCCAGGTCTGATATTTTGAAAATGCGAGTAAGTGCTTTGATGCACGAAGGCTTCATCTGGAGAATAAACAGAATGGAACACATTACTTATTTGAATATTTTGATGCTCTTCTTTATAATAGAAAGTGGTCATATTAACAGATCCAGCAGTCCAACTGAAGTAATATTTACCTCTTTGTCTTCTGGAGAGTACAGCGGTCCTGTCGGGTGCAGAACAGCCTTCTGGGCGTAGTAGAACAACTCTGAGATATTTTTCAGGTTTTTGGCTGAACACTAAGAATGAATAAAGTCATTATATTAGTAAAGTACATCATGGCTTATGTCTTCCATATATATATATATAAAATAAAAAAAATAATAATATATATATATTTATTTTTAGTACAGCATTCTTATTTATATATTTTTTCCTCTACATCTAATATAATGAACACTTAATTTAAAAAGGTTTCATAATTTCTTAATGAATATTAATTAAGTAGAAATAAACTGTAAACAATACATAATAATTGTTTTGCTATCAGACAAGGATCTTTAATAGGGAAGGAACCACATTATATTGTGTATAAAACTCAATCGCATGATCTATAAGAACATGCCTAATATATCACAATAAAATATTTACATACTTTGTTTACACTGCAAAGCCATTCAAATAATTGCTTTATAACTGACATACAAAGTCAAATACTTGCATTTGCATTTTACTTTATTAAATTAACTTTATTCATACATATTATCCTCCCATATTGATTTGAACTGTTTTCTTTTACATATAATTTCTTGTTCCCCCACAAAAAAAAAAATAATAATGATCTGAGATCAAACAAATACTGGTAGACACCTTGCCGTATCACTGCAGAAGATACCTGACAAAAAAAGTGTGGTTTTCTTATTGGTGAAAAAAGCGCATGATACAGTCATGCAAATCAAGTAATGCTTCATGTGCACAGGAATAAAGGACTGATTTGATTTGCATTCACTGGACTCTCAGTGTGAGAGCTCTGTCTTTCCTTTTAGACTGAAACCAATGCCTCCAGTAAAGCAGGAATGAGTGATGGACACATGTCACTCTCCTCCATGACACTCCTGCCCCTCTGCACACACTCAGTCTCACAGCCACTGGAGATCTGAGAGGCATATACAGCACGTCGTCACCTACATTTAGATCAGACTGTGCAGATTTCTCACCTCCACACAGGTCTCAATCTCAGAGTACTGGTTCATGATGGGAAGGATGGTCTCCATGCTGCTGTGCTCCACCAGGTCCGATTTATTCCCCACCAGGATCAATGGTACTCTGTGACAAGACAATAGGATTAAAACATTTAATAGCTTCAGACACAATGCTTGAATCATGTGAAATTTTTGTGTTGCATTGTGCCATCAAATAAAAATTAAAAAAAAGAGAGAGAGAGAGCGAGAGAAATGTCGTCAGTTTTCCTCTGGAAATCAGCCTAAGAATGGCTTGCTTATAGACACTTCTGTATATTAAATCAGGTAAAAAAGCATTTTACCAAAAAAAACAAAAGAGGACAAAGTGAGGACCATATGAGAACATGCATACAAGTATTACAGTACTACATTGTAAATACATGGATTATAGATTACTTTGTTACACTTTATTTTAAGGTGTCCTTGTTACAGTATAATTATACATTTAGGAACTGAGTAATATTAATTAGCTACATGTACCTACTATATGGTTAGGATTAGGGGTTGGCTTAGGGTTACTTGCATGTAATTACGCATAATTTAGTGTGGTTAAAAGTATGTATGCATGCATGCATGCATGCATGCATGTACACACATACATATATATATATATATACACACATAATATATACACACACACAACATTAATATATATATATATATATATATATATATATACACACACACACACATAATATATACACACACACACAACATTAATATATATATATATATATTATATATACACACACACACACACACACACACACACACACATACAGTGGTGTGAAAAAGTGT
>NW_015505206.1:1881733-1882278 GCF_001515645.1 Sinocyclocheilus grahami | reverse complement strand
ATATATATATATATATATATATAGTGTAATCTATATATTTTTTTAAAGCAGAACGGCTATCTTCATGGCAAGAACATAGTACATAAAAGCAATAAATTCGATGAAAAAAAGTTTATATGTACTATGCAGTGAGTACATGGAAACAACATTACTGTTTAATGATATTTGCTGTACTGACACTAACAACTTGTCAAACAGTTATTTACATGTATTTTTTTAGCAGATGTTTAACCAATATTTGCATAGTTATATTATCAGAGCTCGACAATAAGAACAGCCCAATGGTCCAGGGCCAGTGTGAAAGACACTTAGGACAAAACTGATGATTCTATAGTATTTATTTGTGCTACTTCTGGTAATTTATTTATTTGTTCTTTCATTACTTACAGTTTACTAATAATGTTTGTATGTTTTAATGCCATGTCAGCAACAAAGATATCTTCATGGCGAAAACAGAAATAAATAACAAAACTTACATAATTAACAAAAAGACATTTAAGGGTAATTAATGTTTGAAATGTTTATATATATATATATATATATAT
>NW_015505206.1:1874405-1881517 GCF_001515645.1 Sinocyclocheilus grahami | reverse complement strand
TATATATATATATATATATGTGTGTGTGTGTATGTGTGTGTGTGTGTGTTAGGCTAGTATTTTTTGCTGCAGCATTAAAATTGAAATCAAGAATTGTGACATTTGACTTGCATCTAAAATGTTGGTGTCATAACCTTATTTAATAGAATACATATTTCAAAAACAGTAAGTTTAAAAACCTGGCAGGACGCCACACACCTGCTGTCCTTATCTGTTCTTTCATTGATGAGGGGAATCCAATGACTCGTCACCTACAGCACGCCAATATGATGAGACACAGCAGAACCATTCACATTGCACAAGTAAAAGCTACATTATACAAACAAAAAACTAAGTTAAGTTAAGTTATAGAGCAAGACATGTATTTGGATTGGTAACTACAGGCTGGTGCATTTTTGTGTTTGGCATACAAGGAAACAAGACTTACCTTTTCGATTGATTTCTTGTTGTTTACTGAATATACGATGCATATAACATTGGCCTGTGCCAAGAGAGAAAACACAAGGGAGGTGAATAAAACAATAAAATTAAACTAAATTGTGTCAGCAAAGAGACTAAAACCAGCCCCACCTTTGATATTTCTTGGTAAAGCTGCTCATCTGACTGTTCTGCTTCTGTGGGATCAGAAATATGGAAGAAGAGAATTAAAAACTAAAGGAATAAGTACCTTAGGAGAGGCTTGCGGCATTGACATAAGAACAGCAATGCAGGCCATATGAGTCTCATCATACAGTGATGTACGTGTATAAGTACCTGAATAGTCCACTATATGAGTGGGCACTCTCTCAGGTGTGACATCAGCAGGAATAGTGATCTCTTCAGCTCTGAGAGGAACCTTTCATGAGATGCACAACACAAGCATGAGAAACACAATACTAATGCAATGCATGTGCACTCAGAACGTGAAGAGTCATTTCAGTGAATGACTGTACCTCATCAGGGAATTCCTCACTGACGAGTGACATGATCAGGGAGGTCTTCCCCACTTTGGCTGTGAAGAAAAAGAAGTCCACAATGACCACTGTGCTCTATTAATAGCACCAAATGATTAACAGAAACATGCCTGTCAAGATGAGCGCCCTTATAAAGGGGTAGTTCACACATTCCAGTTGAACTGTTTAATTTCAATATCAACCATGCAGCTTTTATTACCTCATGTTATGACCTCATATAAAGACTATTTGCAAAAAAATCACGTCACACCACAATATAAAAATAAACTAGCAAACTGTACAAAACTTGTTTTAAAAAGTGAAAACTTTTATTATCTTTTACATAAACATTTATGTAAACTGTAAACTACAAAAAATACAAAATAAAAAAAAGCTAATGGGCAAGTTCTGATTAGTGTTATTTTGAAATCATTGAGAAGCTGTTATAGGCTTTATTAATATTTTAAATTTGTTTTCATTTTAATTTCAAAGATTTTTGTTGGGTTTTAGTCAATTTTTTGTTTCTTTTTAAAATGTGTCTACATAATTTTTATTGCAGTTTAAGTTATTTTAGTACTAGGGATGTAACGATTACCGGTTTGACGATGAATCATGATAAAATTCCCCACGGTTAGTATTACCGTTTCATCTCTTAATTATCATTAAAACCGTATTAGATTACCGTGATTTGAACAACTGGCGATAAATAAATATTGTCCAGCATAAAGCGCAGTTTTAAGTAACAGTGTCACGTGCGCACAGCACGCATTTGCATGCCCTGCTGTAAATTTTGACCGGTTGATGAAAAACAAGCTTATGTGGATTCTACACATTTAAACAATTCAGATAAGTTATCTAGAATTATTTATGGAGCAGATAAAATACTTAATTTATTAATCAATTATCATTTTGACTTAACTTTTCTTTATTTAAAGGCTAAAATGTGAGGTTTACCTTTTTATGAAATTTTTTCCAAGCTTTATTTGAACATTTACATGAGATATTTCAACATGCTTATTAAACTGTTGTCAGTCAAGTTGTCATTTAAAATTCAAACATCATTGGTAATGTTATTGTTTTAGTGATTATGCAAACAAAAAGTCATTTTATTTGTTGTTTGTTGATTTTTAGATATATAACTTGGTGAAGTGATTTATGTGTCGGTACTTTTTGAACACATCCAGCACATTTTAACAATACCGTGATAATACTGATAACCGTGATCATTTTGGTCACTATAATCGTGATAAGAAATCTTCATATTGTTACATCCCTATTTAGTACATCAAATGACAATGAGAAATGCTGCCTTGTCATCTACCTAAAATAAAAACGGTTTATTTTTTTAAATTTTAGTTAACATTTATTTTAAGTAACAATTCATGAGTTTAGTTTACGTTAATAACAATAACCCTGGTTCTAATATTTCCAAATATAAAAACGCACTGATGAGTGATCAGTGTTATCTTCTGAATGTTCCCATCTAAATCTTAACACCTGTAAGATGTCACACATCAATAATGACTAAATAGAAATAATGGACCCACTTTATATTAAGTGGCCTTAACAACTATGTACTTGCATTTAAATTAACAATTTGGCACAATGCACTTATTGTGTACATACATGTTTTTACATTGTACTTATATTTTAAAAATACCTGCATGTAATTACATTTATAATTACACTGTTGACCCCTCTTTTACACCTTAACCCACTCTTAAACCTACCCATACCATCAAATCTGTGCCTAACCTTACATGCATCCCACCTCAATAGCAGCAAAAGTGTTTTGCAATACAATATGAACACAATAAATACATTGTACTTAATTTTTGATGTAAGTACATAGTAGTTAAGGCCACCTAATATAAAGTGGGGCAGAAATATTAAATGGACAGGCTGAGGGGTCTGAAGCTTGATGGTTTGGCATTGGTGAGCAGTACGTTTACATGGACACGTACTATTTTGGCTGACCTTTCTAAACTTTGGCAGCTCTGACAGTCTGGAGGCCTGTGAGAGCTGCTCCTAAACTGTTATAAACAACTCTGATAAACACGGGTGAAAACTAACAACAAACCCGTAAGGAGCCTGCTGAGCTGCTCGGTTATGATTACAAACTGCTATTATTTGGGTTATTTTACACACAATACACAGGCATGTGTATTAACATAACATTTTTAACGACTGCAGTCAGTTTGGACAACATTTGAAAACATGTAGAAAGCTTAATACCTGTTATTTCTGGGAAAATATCTTTCATTCTGTCACTTGTCAATTTAATCTCATATGGCTGAATAAAAAACGTTTGCAAAAACATTCAAATATAGAATGGAAGGATGTTACTGTGCATGTAATAGTGAACAGCAGCGCATATCGACCATTTAGAGATATGCAAATCAATCGACTAACAGCAGCCATTTGACACAATTGAACTGAATCAATTCACTTACGTTCACCGACAAGTAATATCCTCACGTCCTTTCTCATCGTTGCAACTTTGATGTGATCAAAATAAAAACCGAACGAGTGCTTTGTCGTAGATCATTGATCCTGCAGCTATATGCAATAGCGCAGGCCTCTGTAGGGCAAAACGGACGGATCAACTCCTGCCTGTGTCAGTCTGAATAAAGCCTCTGCTCACACCAGTTTTACACACACAGGTCATTCATGCCAGTGAGACAACGCGACTCCGCATCTATGAAGGCACTGCTTGCTTTCTTTCTTCAGATTCACTTCATAACATTTCTCGGTTCACATTTCAAGCTCACGCCAGAAACGGCTGACCTCCAATAACCGGTAACTACGGAACGCAGCTACTGACAAACACGGATCTCCTCGCGCTGGCATTTTCTGTTTACCGTTCGCAGATGAGATGTTATAGCGCCTCCTGTAGGACTGGAGAGGAAACGCGTGTTATGCTTCACCTCTGGCAAGATCTTTACAGCCGGCTAAATATTGATATTGATACTGATATTCCGTCACTAAATTTATTTCAGGTTTTGGTTTATGCAGAGGGTCTTTCAAAAAAGAAGTTATTGATGTTAAACATTATTATTACAATGGGTAAATACCATATACATAAAAGTAAGTGGAATAACAGTAAACCCTCTTTAAATTGTTTCAAAAACGAATGTCCTTTTAAGCATGGTGAGATTCCAATTTTGTAAAAAAAAAATATCTATATCAAAATTTCTGCATTCTCCATTGTTTTTTTGGTTACTCTTTGAATATAGACACTTCTCACTTTAAATGTATTATTAATTTATTGCTATTTCTGTCCAAATTTTACATTCATAAATGTACATTTTCAGAGATGACACCTTCCTTTTTGTTTTTAGGAAAGATTTTGATGTGTAAACTCTTTAAGAAATTCCAATAATTCTATTGCATGCAAGACCCCTTCATAGTGTGCTTTGGATTAGGCTAATGTACATAACCCTCATTGTCTTTTGTTTGTCTTTGCATTTGTACTTGTTCTTTTGCTGCATAAGTTTTTTTTTTTAAGTAAAAAAAAAAATTGTAGGATTTTGTACCTTTTTTCCTTTTTCTCCTTGCCACCCCCTGAAATGTTTAAAGAATGTTTTTTTGTTTGTTGTTTATTGTGTGTAGATATATACACAGATATTTATGTATGACTGGATATGCAATTATGGAAAAAGTGTGTAAATTGATATCGTTCAATAATAATAAAAAAGATACCTAATTCAAAACCAATAACTAAAGGATTACCTAAACCATATATTTGTGGGGTTGCACTTCAAATGACTTCACTTTTCTGCTTCACTTGTAAAAGTTTGTCTTTGCTGAACAACATTAACAAGAAAGCACCAAAAAGTACAACCATCACTGTTGAAAGCTGATCTAAGATCCAGGCTACAAATTGTCCACAGTACTTTGCTGGGAATGATAGCCTCTTGGGTCAGTTATCTGTAAAACTGTTATTACATCACTATAATAAATATAATATACACTTCAATAAATAGCAATCTAGCAATATCAACATAATGCTAAAGTTATTAGTCAGTGAAGAAAATGACATCCACCAAGTTAGCAACAAAAAGCGCAACAGAAGATAATGGGCTTTTCAAACTTAGTATTGATGTAATATGTGGTTTGAAAATAGATTTTAATATAAACTGTGAACATCAAAACAAGTCAGCTTTGTTCAGTCGCCCATATGATTATCACAAAATAAAAACTGGCCAAATGTCAGTTTATGAAACCCAGGTGTTTTACGATTAGCATTTTCATCACACACTTCATGTCACTTGCATGTGTCCATTTCTGTACAAGCATAATTCCTTATTGTTTTGCTTCTGTTTGGTGTCTCAGTTCCTGCATGTGGACTCACAGTCACATGTGAGTCTGATTGACCTCTCACTGCGATTCTCATCTTGGTCAAGGCTTGTTTCTAGATCTCTACTTGTATTGAGAGGCCACATCTTATCCATCTTCAGATGCAGTCATATCCTTTGTGCTCCTCAGAGAGTTCAACCAGTCAGTCTGTCCTCATCTGACCAGTAGTCTTCTCAGATTGGTTTCACATCCCAAAATGCACCAAGAGAGACTTTTTTTTAAAACTGTTTTTGTTAGGAAACAATGCCCCCCAAAAGAGTCACATTCTTCCACGGTTCCCTTTGAGTGCCTAGGACTCAAACGTTTTAACCCTAGATTTACCTAGCATGTCAGGGTTCATTTTAAATAGATTTAGTGACAGAGTCTGAGCTTATTGTCCCGTGCAGTCATGGTCTTCACCTCCGTCTACGGATATTGGCTTCAGCTGAAAAGGAGACAGAGTGTTATTTTTTAACACCTCATTTATGTTTTGTAATATTTAATTAGCACATCTGATCAAAAGTGTTATAATCTTACTGGTGTAATCTTGCGGCATCATGGGTTTGGAGATGACGGTTTTTAGGGCCTCCACCCACTCTCTCTGATCGCGCTCCTGCTCGCACATGAAGACGAACTGCCGATCTGGCGTCTCCACAATTACCCCACACTTCCATTTGTTGCCTCTCGTCCCTTTAGGGACACACTCTCTCACTGAATATCCATGATTCTCTGAGCCAATGAACACTACCCCAAGCTCAATGGCATCCTTTAGGATAAAAAGAAGGAGAAAATTCACATTACTCCCTCTACAATTTCAAGTAGCAGAAATGCTTTCAAATTCATTAGACACTTTCGGGTTTCAAGTTTAGAGTTTTGTGAACTAAAAACAGCCAACACTGACACAGTAAGAATGGAAAAAAGCAAATCATACCAGCCGTGTTTTAAAATAGAGTAGTTTCCTGTCCAGGGAATCCAAAATAAACCATCTTTTCTTGAAAGGCTCTCGCTGCTGTTCAACATACACAAACAGCCAGGGTTTTCAAAAGTTTCAGACTTTTGGCATTTGTCACATGCTCAACATACAGTAAGTGGTAGAAAACGATTTAGTTCTCTTACAAGCGACCATACTCTGCATTATGCAGCAGGACAATAAAACACAATAAAGAAATGTTATAATAGAATAGCACATGCAGAACTATACAGATGTTGGAAATATATAAAAAAAATGGACAGAGCGGTTCAACATGTAATGGTGTACTATTTTTTCTGAATGTGTAAAGAGGTGTTTAAGGAGTGTTTTACAATAGCCTGATTTATCCTTAAATGCTTGTGCAATTTAAGGGCAAATATAAACACCTTGCTACACTGGAAAATCTCGATTTCAAAATATGCAAAGAATCAACATAGAGAGAACCATCTATGAGGGAAAACTCCTACCAGTGGGCCAGTCTTCTCCATGTAACCCTCTTTTAAATAGCTTCTGGTTATCCATGGTATTAGCTTAAGACAAAAAAAAAAAAGAACACATTGGTAAAAGAGTTTATAATCAAGATAATAACAATAATACAATTATTAACCCTTCGCACAAGGGAAAAAAAAACCCGTAAAAAAAAGGTTGATCACCTTTCACAGCTGTTTGTGAAATTTCAATCATATTTCTAGTAATAAACATTTGTGCTTACATTTTATAATATCATTTTGTAGCATTGTAACGCCAAGTGAAACCCTTTTGTGTAATGCTAACACTACAGAGCTGATCCAGATGAACATGTAGCACAAATGTCATTGACCCACATTAACGTGACGTGACATGTGGCCAAGTATGGTGACCCATACTCGGAA
>NW_015505206.1:1872114-1874395 GCF_001515645.1 Sinocyclocheilus grahami | reverse complement strand
TGAACACACACCCGGAGCAGTGGGCAGCCATTTTTTTGCTGCGGAAAAATGTAGAGTTTAAGCTTACATCTACAGTGAGTTTCAGTGAACAATTTGTTCCTGAACTAGCCCAGAAAACTTTTGAATATAAGACACAAAGAGCATTCTGTTAGCTAACCAACTAAACAACACGTTTCTTGTTTAGGGATGCAGCGACTCCAAAACCAAAAAACCAAAACCACATTTCCGTGTCCTGTTAACATTGTGGTGTGGGGTGTTTGTTTGATGATCATTCATGTTGTGAAATGGAAGGGAAGACAGGCCTTAAGCTGTTGATGGTTTTAGGAAGTAAAATCACTTGGAAAAGGGGAAACTTGCAGTACTTCCTTTTTATGTGGCAATGTTAACGCAACTACAACAGCAGAAAACTCTACGCGTTATTAAGATATTCAAAAGCTAGGTAAAGCAAATTGTAGGTGACACATGGTACTCAAGTAAGTCAAAATCAAGTATACAAAATGTACTTACATCTCCATCGCTAGCTGTAGGAAAGGCTGTTTTTAGGTAGACATGGCGAATAGCTCTAATGGCATTAAACCAATTGACAATCTCCTAAAAGGGAGGAAATACAGAGCAAATACTGTTTAGTGCTCAAGCTGCCTTTAAAACGGGTTCAAAACAAAAAGGAAAAAAAACAACAACTTTGAAATCTACATGACATGTTGTACAATTATTCTTTTTAAAAAAAAAAAGAAAGTTCCAGAGGTTTACCCGCCCATTTTTATGGTAAACAAAAAGGTTTCTGGTGTGATCATCCACACAGTAGGTGATCTGAAGGCCGTAAGCATGTCCTATCTTCTCAGGCTGGAAGGTTGCATTCAGGTCCTTCACAGAAATAGTAGCCTTTGGTCCCTTAGATTCCTGAAGAGTACAGACAGTGTTTAATGAATATCTAATTTGTGCACCTAATACTTCATTAGATTCTATTATTTTCAATCAAAGTCAAATATTTTAAAATGAGTCTAGAATTGTGTTAGATGAAAGATATCGGGTGATTAATAATGCATATTATTAGCTTTGACATCATTGCTCAACAAAAAAGTTCTCACATCCTCCTTGTAGTATTTGAGGGTAAAATCGTGCACTGAAAGAACAAACTTTCTCTCGAGAAACTGTCCGTTATCCTTTCCTTTCTTCCACAGCATGCCCTCGTAGACACCTAGAGCAGGGCAAACAATTTCATTGAAAGATTCATGTTATTCATTGTTAATATTAGCAGATGAAACAGAATAAGGTAAATACATTTTAAAGTACAAAGGTTAACAGAAACCATCTGGGAACTGAAATGGATTACCTGCTGTGTAAGGTCTTTCTGTTTTTTCCTCTGTAAACTCCATTCTTTCATATTTGGCTCGAATCCATTGTTCTCTGAGAACCCTATACAGTGTACACAGAATGCATTTTGTTGAGCTATGTGCTGGGGATAATTGATGTGTAAATTACATACAGTACACATATTATAGTCTGAACGTACACTTACTATTTTATAATAACAAAGCAGATTGCACTAGTTTAGCTGAATATGGCCATATATTTAACTAATACATATGCAATGCAGTGTATTAAGAATCAAGAGTGCCGCTGACAGAATCAAAAGACTGGACATTAACACCAGAAACCCCTTTTAGTTGAAGCAGTAGTTCCTCTTACTGTAACCAACAATAGTACACAGCTTTTTTTTCTTGCCGGTAAGATGTTTGCTTGATCAGCTATATATTTTTTTTTAACTTCCCAAAACAGAGATCTGTTCCACTATGACGATAAATTAGTAAGTACATGTTTCAGTTTTAAATTATGCTTTTGTTTGACTTTTCAGTCAGCAGAAGAGATTGGACTACTCACTCGCAATCGTCTGGTTGGGGCTGATAATGAAAGACTGGGACAAATTTCTCATAGAAGTTTTTGGCAGCACGATTTCCATTGGCCTTCATGAACTTCTCGTCCAGAAACGCATTAAAAGGAAGCACAACAGTGTTAAGGTTCACATTCATGACCTACTGTAACCACTAGATTCTGAAAACTAAAACAATGACCTTACAAAATCTAACAGTCAGGTAACAACCAATATTTTATCATTTGAATTTTTAGTTCACATACCTGCACAAGCTCATCATCCCAGAAGTCTAAGCGTATAGACTTGATACGACTTACAGAAGGAAGATTGCGATGAGTTCCAGAACAGTTCAGACACACAAATATTCCCAGTGTGCATGAAGCCCAATCTGGATCTTCAAATAACAAG
>NW_015505206.1:1869704-1871365 GCF_001515645.1 Sinocyclocheilus grahami | reverse complement strand
ATTACGTAACTCGCGTTACTTGTAATGCGTTACCCCAACACTGTCTATATCTATATACCAATCCAATTATTAAACACCCAGCATAGCATGGAAATGGAAAGTGTGAGTCTTGCTGACCATTCAAAGTCAAAAAATTAAAGAGAAATTTCGAGTAAACTAGGGTAGTTATAGATACTAAATGCTACCGGTTTCAAAACAAACGCCAGGTTTACTGAAGCCATACAGTGATCGAACCATGACAATGAGATGTTTACTTCACGGCTACTATGCATATCTACAGAACTGTAACTTTAAACTATGATAAACAGGGTGTCAATATATTATGTCAGCGAATCCCAAGTAAAGTGCACAAAGAACTGCTAGCTGTGAGTTTAAAGCGGTGTTGACAATAGCTGTCACAGTACTTACCTGCAGCTCCACAGTCAGCACAGCAGCTATTCTCTGGCAGCTTCACCAACTCTAGAAGTGTCTTTTTGTTCTTTTCCCGATTTGCCATAGGCGAAATGCTTTTTTTAAAAAACGTATGTAACAGTATGACCTCTCTTATCTGTTATTTCACGCGTGGATAGTCCCGTCGGGCGCGGTTTGACAGTTTTACTTCACGTTCATCGAGTCACTCGACAGTGTGCTGTGCGCTTCTGTCGCGTCGCGTCGCGTCAGATTACAAACTCAACTGCGCTCGAGCGGCAAAATACCGCGGCTTGACTATCAAGCGAGGTCTTCCGCGAGCATTCCAACACTAAAAAAACCCTTAGTGTTCACTTCCTTGAGAAAACAACCTACACCTAAAATGTAATCTATTAAATAATCACATTAACATCAATTACTCTAAGTAGGAGTAGGCGATAATGACAGTAAACTGTAAACAGTGACACATTGTGGATAGTTTTTTTTGTGCTTAATATGATTAAAAAATTAAATGTTATATTACACTTGTACCAAACAAATCATGAGATTATCAAGACTGATATTACTGGGGTTAAATCATCATGCAGGTGCCAAAGCCACATATTTTTGCAAGCTAGTAAATATACTATATCGTCACACTGAAACTGCATACAGAACAAAATGTTGCATTTACTGGTTTTACAGGTATACAGTTATCTTCCCAGATTCAAGTGGATTAAAGCCATCCCATTTAGAAGATGTGGAAGTGAAAAGTGCGTGTCATGACTCACACAAGTCATGGGTTTCATATAAAAACAATGCAAGTTCTGACTTCTCACATCATGTAAAGGTGATTAAATGCATGCGTTTGGGGGGGATCATACACAAACTGTACAAAAAAATTAAAATAGCACCATTTTCACTAGTGCTCTTGCAAATTACATACATATTTTGAGAAAACATGTTTGCTGGCAAATAGCAAATCCAAATTTATTACTTGATAAAACATTTTGGAAGATGCATGGCAGTACAAAAACGATCTTCATAATGGGAAACAGCACATTTAAAACTACAAATATGTGCTGTCCACATAACATAAAACCACACTCCTTCTGAGTATATATTACTGTACAAATGCATTAAGCGGCTGCCTAAAGATGCGTGTAATTTAAGGGAACTCAGAAGCCAGGAACTCCACTGTGCCTTTAGGAAGAGTGAAGTGTATACCGTCCAAATAGTGCAAGAACCTGTAAAAGAGTGGGGGGGGGGGGGAA
>NW_015505206.1:1839166-1869069 GCF_001515645.1 Sinocyclocheilus grahami | reverse complement strand
TTAAGTTGTATTTACAACACTGTTCCAGAACAGTTCAACCCAAATATTCAGATGTGTGCAGCACATTTTATGGAGGATCGTTTCACAGACTGCAAGTACATTTTTTATATTTAAAGCGAGTTTTTTGAGCAGTGTAGAGTAGGGCTTGCTTGTTATTTCTCCGATCACAAATGCAGACATGATTTTATGTTTGCGCGGCGCGATGCAACGCAACGTGTAAAAAGACAGTACAAGTCATTATAATCCGTAATTATGTCCCCACTGGATGCAACGAATGCCTAGTTTATAATGGGTTTTAATGTTTTTGAATCATTGCCCTGGCCGGACAGGGAATCATCACAGTATGGTAAGGGGTGTAACATTTCTGTCACACGCTTGAGGTATTCGGTCAATCATAACGCACTGGATAGCTGGCCAATCACAGCACACCTTGCTTTTCAGACCGATGAGCTTTGTAAAAATCGACGCGTTTCAGAAAGGCGGGGCACAGAGGAGAAACAATAATGTACAGTATGTGGAAAATAATGTGGTTTTTTTACCTTAAACCGCATAAACACATTTCATTACACCAAATACACAAAATAATGTTCTTTTTAGCAACATCATATGACCCCTTTAACACAAAACAAATGGTGACAAAATGCAAAAGACTCATACCAACATAAATAAAAATAAAACATCATTGGTTAATGTGACCAAGTTTTGCAAAAGCCACATCCTGTCCCTCCACTGCGTTTTGCTTTTTTAGACCCATGAACTATGACCAAGTTGCATTTTCACACATCTTTGACAGCACAGCAAAAAAAAAAAACATGCATCAGGTGCTGAGCACATTGTATTTATGAGACGCAAGTTTAAAGAAAACTTGTGGCATCAAATACAGTGTTGAACCAGACAACAAGTATTACTGACACATGCTTTCATGTGACCTATTTACCTAATGTAAATATAGCGCATGCAGTCTTAACTAGAGAAATGTGCCTACTGTGGAAAGGGAGTTCCCTTGTTCCAAAAGATATCTCAAAGTCAAATGATTAAATTAATTTTGCTAGTCACAGTTTCCACACCTCTTGGCTGATCAGGTCCTAATGCCAATTTCAGAAGCAGGAACAGCTTGATCATAAATATTAGGGATAAACCGAAATGAAACTTCTTGGCTGAGGCTGAAGCCAAACAAAATGAAACACTGGCCAAATATGCTTTTTTGCATTTTTTCCATGTATTTCGCCAATTTTTTCCACCATTGCATAAATTAAATATCAAAAATTTTCCTTTGACTTTGTCTTGCTTTTCAAAGAAAAAAATAAATTACAAAACAACAATTTAAAAATACTTATTTAACACTGAACATTTTTTAAATATTCTAGTAGATATATACCAACAAAGCACAATTTAACTTAAAATTAAATTAGTAAAATAAAACTATTTTTCGACATTTTTGAGACCCCCATCTTGAATCAGGCATGTGATTGGCTGAAGATAAAAAAAGACGGAAAACTGGACACTTTGAGCAGTAAATCAGCATATTAGAATGATTTCTGAAATGTCCTGTGACACTGAAGTCTGGAGTAATGATGCTGAAAATTCAGCTTTAATCACAGCAATCAATTATATTTGACAATTTTTTCACTACAAAACATTTATTTAAAATTGTAATACTTCACAATATTACTGTTTTTGTATTTTTTACTGATAATAAAACCCTAAGCCTTGCTGAACAGAAGAGACTTCTTTTAAAATAGAAAATATTACAGTTCTCAATTTGAACACTGTGTGTGAATGTTATAATAAATGTATTAGAGCTGTTGTAATTATTATTCTCATCGAAGACATGCCATGCAGTAGGGCTAAAAATTCATATCTCTGTATTTTTTGGCTGATTTGCGATATACGGTATATATCTCGCTATTTTCGTTTTTGTATTTTAAAATTTTTTATTTAATATATATATATATATATATTTCACTTACCGCCCAATGTTGTCCAACAAAACAATACATATTAAAGGCTATGAAAATAAATAAAGTGAATACAACCACGTAAGCCTTTATATTACGTGCAAAAAAGGGTTATAATCACATTTCATTCTAATATTGTAACATTGCAATCTAAAAACAAAAATAAGGCTTTTAAACTGGAAGTTAAATTCACTAAACTAAAAATGAAAATAAATAAGAAAAGTATAGAGTTGTGTTAGGCTATTTTGATTACCCCATTACAGTCACTTTACAGTCAGTGCTATCATAAAAAACCGACTTACTTGTAGGTTTAAAATTCTACATGTCACATTTATTGTCCAACTACAAATATTTCAGCGAAAAGTATATTTTAGTCAGAATTATTGCGCTGATATTTAATTGAGCTCTGTCTGTTTGGTGCGCATGCACGCGGCGACGCTCATTCACTGAAGTCTGTGTGAAGTTTAGCAGAGAATCCCAAAGCAGAAGGCTCATGCACTTCTGACAGAAAAATGGAAATATTTCCATGGCTTTCTAACATTTACAGATGGAGAATATACCTGTGAAACGTAAGTTATGCATTCAGGAAGACAGCACATCTCAAACACATTAAACAGCGCGAGTAGCCTAGTGTCTCCGTCAGTGGCACATGCAGCCTTTCTGTCACAGCATATGACGGGCTGAGCCGCTTAAACTAATATGCGAAACCAAACTATAAACGATGTCTTACCAGTTTTTAAAGTGTGCGCCTCTCACTGTATGGTTGTTATTTGATCTCGTCACCAAAAATGTAATTGTTCGGTACAACAATGTCTACAAGTCTTTTCACTTATTCTTTGCCATTTTCGGCCGAATAATTTTGGTTGCAGAACATTTGGTGCCCAAATGCAGCATGGATTTCATCGACATTAACACCATTTACTCGGCTGACACACTCTAACCGAATGTCATCGGTCATCCCACTCTTGACCTCTGCACCAGTCCAGCCAAAGACTTGTGTTCTGCCGGAACCCTCCGTTTGCAGCGGCTGGTAGCGCAGTGAGGAGTCCAGGAAGGACATGTGGTCCATATACTCTGCTAAACTGCTTAGGCACTGCATCACTGGTTTGCTCTTCTTCCTTTCAGCTTCAGATAGCACAACACGCCTTGGTTTTACCGGTGCACCTTCGGACACATTCACAGACACATTGGCTGGATCTACATTAGTGCTTTGAGCAGGATCTTGGCTGGTTTTTGTTAGTAAGAGGAAGTCATCCTCCGACTCTGAATCAGACAGGAAAACGTCTTTATTGCCAATGCCCATCTTTTTCCGCCCCCTCATTCTAGAGGACAATTTAAGGGGACTACCATCATCAGAGGGTTCTTCCAAAACTTCCAACCTCACAGTCTGAGGTACTTGCTCAGGATGGGACTGTGGGTTTGGTGTTAGTTGTGATTTGAGTGTGGACTGTGGTAAAAGACGAGTTGGCAGAGGAAGCAGACTCTCCATATTCGAGTAGAGAAGATTCACTCCCCTTTTATGGACCTCTGAGAGAAGATCCCAGCACCTAATGCTGTCTATTACTGAAGACTCATGCTGTAAGATATGAATAGATTGATCAGGAACAAATTCTTGTAGCAATATTACTTTTTTTTTTTTTTAATCATCATGTGTTGGATATTACATGGCACATGCTCATTTCTCCTATTTATACATGTGGATTACCTTAGCAATCATCTAGCATTTACTTAATCTTTAAAAACACTAAAAACTTAACACTTTTATCAGGTTTAGCAAATATGAAAATTAACATTTAAAAAAATAGTTTTTAGTTTGTATTTTCATTTAGATAAAGTACTGCTCACACAAACACACATATAAATAAAAGGGGTGGATTTCCACCTCTTCTCATACTTTCCCCCCCAAGAATTCTTTGATAGTTCTAAAATTCAAAACAACAGCATTTATTTATTTAGTTTAAACAGAAATCGTTTTTTTAACATTACAAACTTCTTTACGGTCATGTTTGATTTAATGAATCCTTGCTGACTAAAACTATTAATAGCTTAAAAAATAAATAAATAACATTAGTGGCTTTTACATTAGGCAGATAAACACTCACCTTTAGCAGCAAATCTGCAATATTTTCTGTTTGCATATTTCGGATCCCCAGCAAGCTCTCTGTGCATGCAGTGTGGCAGGGTGGTATTTTATCCTCATTTACATCCTGAACTTTGACAGACTGATGGTGAATGTCACTCTTGATGTCCCCTTTGAGCTCTACAGAGTGAAACAAGTTGTTTTTGATGAGAATATTCACATATTACGATATACAACCAAGAGTTCTTAGTGTACTTTTTCAGAGTCAATTATATCTTTACCTGAGGAAGGCAAAGGCCGATGCACCTGCTGTCCACCACCACTGCAGGCCCAAAACTGCAAGTGCAGGAGGCTTTGACGAATATCACACCTGTTCCAGTCCAGCAGACAGGACAGATCCTTAGTGTCTGTTCTCATGTTTTCTGCTAGACACAGCAGCTGGAGGTAACTGGACACATCCACCTGGAAAAGTCAAAAATATCGACAATCACAAACAAGACTCAACACAAGATACATTTTTTTTGGCAAAGGAGAAAAGAAATTAAGTGGACTTACCACTGAAGGAGATTTGAAATGGATTTCCTCAAAGTATCCATCAAACGAAGCACCAAAGATTGGATCTGCACAAAACAAGCCCCATGATGACTAATTCACATTTCACAAACTAGTTTTCTGTTCACTGCCAACTTTACTCACCACTGGTTGTTAGAATAACTGGTCTCTTGGTTGTAGTCATGAAGTGTTTTATTGCAGCCAGAAATCCAGCGTCATCATCAAAAATGATATCCACCTCCTCAAATAAGATGAGAGATGTGGCAGCCCTCTTGTCCTGGTCTTCAGTGGAGATCTTGGTGCCTGCTGATGTTTCCCCGGGGCACTCTTTGCTGTCAGCCTCTTTTGCTTTGGCAGACTTTTTCAAACATGCTTTTAAGACTAAAAGAAAACAAGAAATGCCATATAAAGGTCTCATACATTAAGCTTGAAAAAAATTCCTAAATAAAAAAACTCACATTAACAGCTGTTCTTTTGAACTTATATTCATCATTGGATACAGGAAAAAAAGTACCAGTTCCCACAAAATATTAAGCAGCACAACTGTTTTGAACATTGATAATAATAGGAAATGTTGCTTGAGCACTAAATTAGAATGTAGAGGAAAACAAGAAATGCCACAGAAAGGTTTCAAAAATGAGATTACTGGATTACGGAAGAATTTGATTACTGGATTCTGAATTATTACCAGGTTGTGTTTTCTTGTCTTGACTGTTTGCTTCTTTGCCAGTGGGTCTTCCACCCGCTTTGAAGAAATTGGCCAAAGATGTCGGAGCCAAGCCTCCTCTTCTGGATGAAGCACTTCGAGGGGACTGAGGAGGCTTTCTGGGCGATGATACAACCCTTCTGGGGGAATTTAACTTCCCTGTAATTGGAAGAGACACCGAGAACAAGCAAAATGTTATGCACAGTATAAATTGTATTGTTATCACAAAGGAAGAAAACATTCATACTGGGAGAGTTGCCAGGTTTGGTGGTGGTGCTGTTGCTGCTATAATTGCTGAAGTAGGATGGTTTTTGAGCGTTGACACCCTGGATGTCCACCTGGTGGGACTGAGTGGCTTCCTTCAGCTGGGATAAGATCTGACGACCACTCCTTTGAGACGAGGAGTTCACCTCAAATACCTTGAGAGAGAAAACCAACAGGGTTGGTAGAAACACTTTCCAGGGCTTGCAAAATCGCTAGCCCGATGTCCCGGGGCTATTGTGTTTTCCAGTCGGGCTACCAAAATGTTTCACCGCCCTGCCCAACAGGCTTTCTTGAATAGTGACATAAAATCCCTTCCTTGATTCGCGTTGTTCACTTGCTTGTAGGGGTGAAACGGATCATAGTTTATCATTTACACGTGTTTCTAAGTCTTACCAATTTAAACATTCAAGCGTTTTAAACTATTCATGTACATGAAGAATTCTGTTTGGTGCTCGCGCGCACATATAGAGCGGCGTTTCAGGCAGAGCACGAACACAGAATTGATTCCCCTTTCACTTGAACAGACACATACACAAAATAATCTCGGCAAGTATTTTCATGTCTTGAACATAAAGAGTGGAGAAAGAAATCGCACGTGCATCATTATATTGGATCCGTGCATTCGGTCTTAAGCCCCGTTCACACCAAGAACGATAACTATAAAGATATTAGCGTCCACACTAGCGAACAATATCGTCTGTTTATTCAAAGCGCACACGCATCTGCCACTTTAAATTCTTGAGCTTGTTACAGCAGGATGGATTCTGATTGGCTGTCAGTGTTTTATCGTTCATCAGCTGGAATAAAATAGTTTTGAAAGTGATCACAACGATATCGTTCCTCTGTATCATTATCGTTATAGTTGTGGTGTGAACTATGCTATTCTTTAAGATTGAGAACAATTTTTAGAACTATATCGTTATCTTTATAGTTATCATGCTCGGTGTGAACGGGCCTTTAAAGGGGCAGCAGCCTATAAATACCTGCTGTTTAAGCACCACCTGCTGTCAGAGAGTGACATTTGCGTCTCATTCAGCCCGTCTGCTGTTTTTGTTTCGTTCAGATTTTGTATGTAGTATCACAAAGCTAAAGTCAGACCATGCTGTTTTTGTTTCAACATTTTACAATCTAAATAACATGTATGCAGCAGCTTTGTTCGGATCGTGATTAAAATACACAGGCAAAACCTTAGTTTACTTGCATGGAGAAATTTCTTTTATTTGTATTATTTATTTATTTGATTTGGGATTTGTTTTAAAATTTCAAGTTAGTATATTGTTTGACATTTTCAATTTCACAAAGTAATGTGCAGCCTTTTGGTCGGAGAAATAACAAAAGGACACTTTTTAAAAAAAAATCTGTCTTAAATCTCATTTTGTTAAAAAATAAATTGTGAAATTTTTTGTATTGTGAAATCAGTATCGTGAATCATACATCGTGAGTTGAGTGAATCGTTACATCCCTATATGCTACTAGTTTTTGCTGTGGTATCGAAGTAGTAAATTGTTCTTTAAATAATAAGTGTCACTTAAATACTAAAGAACCTTTTTTTTTTGCTCATCATGTGATCCGTTGCACCCCTACTCTCTTGACTTGTTATTTGAAGAAAAAAATACAATATATTTTATTCAGGCTAGTTAAATAAAATTTTGGGCTACCAAAATCTGAAGAATGCCTGCCCGAAGGGCTACCAGGGATTTTATTAGCGTCCACACTAGCGAACAATATCGTCTGTTTATTCAAAGCGCACACGCATCTGCCACTTTAAATTCTTGAGCTTGTTACAGCAGGATGGATTCTGATTGGCTGTCAGTGTTTTATCGTTCATCAGCTGGAATAAAATAGTTTTGAAAGTGATCACAACGATATCGTTCCTCTGTATCATTATCGTTATAGTTGTGGTGTGAACTATGCTATTCTTTAATATTGAGAACAATTTTTAGAACTATATCGTTATCTTTATAGTTATCATGCTCGGTGTGAACGGGCCTTTAAAGGGGCAGCAGCCTATAAATACCTGCTGTTTAAGCACCACCTGCTGTCAGAGAGTGACATTTGCGTCTCATTCAGCCCGTCTGCTGTTTTTGTTTCGTTCAGATTTTGTATGTAGTATCACAAAGCTAAAGTCAGACCATGCTGTTTTTGTTTCAACATTTTACAATCTAAATAACATGTATGCAGCAGCTTTGTTCGGATCGTGATTAAAATACACAGGCAAAACCTTAGTTTACTTGCATGGAGAAATTTCTTTTATTTGTATTATTTATTTATTTGATTTGGGATTTGTTTTAAAATTTCAAGTTAGTATATTGTTTGACATTTTCAATTTCACAAAGTAATGTGCAGCCTTTTGGTCTGAGAAATAACAAAAGGACACTTTTTTTTTAAAATCTGTCTTAAATCTAATTTTGTTAAAAAATAAATTGTGAAATTTTTTGTATTGTGAAATCAGTATCGTGAATCATACATCGTGAGTTGAGTGAATCGTTACATCCCTATATGCTACTAGTTTTTGCTGTGGTATCGAAGTAGTAAATTGTTCTTTAAATAATAAGTGTCACTTAAATACTAAAGAACCTTTTTTTTTTGCTCATCATGTGATCCGTTGCACCCCTACTCTCTTGACTTGTTATTTGAAGAAAAAAATACAATATATTTTATTCAGGCTAGTTAAATAAAATTTTGGGCTACCAAAATCTGAAGAATGCCTGCCCGAAGGGCTACCAGGGATTTTAAAATTTAGCGAGCCCTGCTTTCCTTTTTTGAATGACAGACAATTCCATAATAGTAAAGACAATTGAAAAATGAACCACACCTTGAATCCAAGTTCTTGTGCACAGGCATAGACTGCAGCAGTCTTGCCCACTCCAGTGGGTCCAGTGATAAGAAGTGTGTTACACAAATGATCTTCTGTCTCATCCAGGCCTTCACCTATGAGCCAGGAGTCTGGATAGGAATAATGTTGAGACAATGATTTTTAAATATGGCAAGTAAAATAGCTAGCACTGTGCCATTTAGCATCTTTACATACCATTACTGTCCTCCTCTTGCTTATTTTCCTGCTGTTTCCTCTTCTCTTCCCGGTCAGCTCTCAATTTCCACTCTTTCAGCCAGCTAACAGTAACGTACAAAATGAAATATGAAATTTACCAGAAAAAAAAAAAGGAATATTAATTACGGACATGTCAATAAGTGAATGGGATCTCTTTCACCATCTTTGTTTAAACTAGACAGTATAATAACCTGTGTAGCCTCCGGACAGACTCCATATTCCCGATTACTTCACTGGAGTGCTGCGGTTGATACTTCTCTGTCCAAAGCACATCCTCTTTCACTCCATCTCGTAATGAATTACAAAAAAACAACACAAGTTTAAGAAACATGCAAATATTTCATAACACCTTAGGTTCAATTCATGAAAAATAATAGACGAAGAACTACCACCAATCATGTTATAAATACACTACCGTTCAAAAATTTGGGGTTGGCAAGATTTTCTTTTAAATAAATTAAGTGTTCTTTTGGTTCATCAACACTATTCTTTTGATTCATCAAAGAATCCTAAAAATTGGACCATGGTTTCCACAAAAATATTAAGCAGCACAACGGTTTTCAAAATTGAAAAGTAATGTTTATTTAACATCAAACCATCATACTAGACTGATTTCTGAAGGATAATGCGACACTGAAAACAGGAGAAACGACTGCTGAAAATTCAGCTTTGTTATGACAGGAATAAAATACATTTTAGAATATATTCATTTATATTTCATATATTTATTCATATTCAAAATAATTTTTTTTATTGTAATATTTTATTTAAATAATACTTTGTAATAGATTTTACTGTAATTTCCATCAAATAAATGCAGCCTTGATGAGAATAAGATAAACCCCAAACAAAACAAAAAAAAAGTGCCTTACACTAGGGATGTTCATTTCGGTTATTTTATTTATCCTAACCGACATCCGACGCTCGTTAACCGACAAGATTATTTTAAATTAGAATTGATTTAAATTAGAAAGGATAAGTGTCTGTGACCCATTAAAAAAAATACTAACATTTTGTTTCCCGGGGATTAATTTTACATGCTCAAAAAGCAGCAAACAACAGAACATGAGGATTCACATGGTCATAAAACGAATAAATATGCCTATACGAGAAATATATTTTGACTTGAATAATAAATTAAGAAAATTAAAGAAAAAGTGTGTAACAAGTAGCCTAGTACGCAGAGTTTCGGTTCATTTTTGTGCTGCGCGAAAGGAAACAAGGCGGCAGAAAGCGGCATCCTATTTTTCTTTAGGCTTATTTTACAAAAGCAGAAAGATGTTTTTATTGTGAATGTACACAAATAAAGGCAAACCTTTTACAATTCTGATTATCTTTAGGACTAAAAGGAGTAGTTTCTTCACTGTTAGAAGGAAATAATTTTAGTGATTGCGCCGGCGCCACATGCGCGCACACAGTTAAGCATGGCTGCCTTGACAATGCAGCCTGTTCATTATCATAATAAAATACAGTCAGTCAAACATATGGAAAACTAAATGTAGTAAAAAATATGTAGTAAAATCTGCGCTGTTAAGTGTTATCACCATACGGCCGTGATGTTATGCAAAACATTTTGTTTTACGTGGATATTGTAATGCGAGTGAAGTACATAAATAATAATTTGGCATTCAAATATATTGCGAATACGGAAACATTTGATTTTGTGTGGAATGAGAGACCCAACTTTGGTTTCAGTTTCGTTTTAGCCTAAATGAACTCGTTTTGGCTTGTCGTTTATATTGCTATAGCTTCTTATTTTTTTATTCTTGTTCTTTTCTAAATACTGTTAATTGAAAGGATTTGTTGTGGAGTGAGGGGAACTAAAATAGCCTAGCTATGTTTACAGTGTTTATTATAATGTTTGTAAACATTTTGCGTCGGCATTGGCTATTTCTGAATGAAAAAATAAAATCGCGACTTATGTTTTTCCCCCCAAAAAACGAATTATTTTAATACGCATAGCGTATTTTAACCATACAGCAAACCTTTTTAAATATTTTGATCAATTACTGAAAAAATTAATAATTAAATGACTTTTTAAACTGTTTAACTGATTGTATTAATCGGTCAAAATTCTTACGGTCGGTTAACCGGTTAAAATGAACATCCCTACCTCACACGGCTTCAGGGGATGAACAAAGGCCTCCTGTAGCGAATCGATGCGTTTTTGTAAGAAAAATATCCATATTTAAAACGTAATAATCAATTTAATCTAGCTTGCGCTCACTGTTGTACACAGAAGCAGCTCCGGGCAGATGACGTATGAGGTCGGCTTTGCGCATACGCCGCTCAGAAGTGACGAACGCGGAAGCCGCAGGGGAGACATCAAAACAACGGTCAAGAATTAGAAGTACAAAACGAGGATTTGTAAAGAAGAATGTCGGAGGATTTCGATATAGGCCAAGAGGAGACTGGTTTTCCTTTGCAAAAGTAAGGAAACGTTGCTTCCTTTGCTCCTGTTAACAAATGCTGGTTTTCACGAGACTCATCGGCGCATGCGCAGTGCTAACCTCATACGTCATCCTCCCCGAGCTGCTTCCGTGTACAACTGTTGGCCCAAGCTTCATTAAAGTGATTATTACGTTTTGAATATGGATATTTTTCTTACAAAAACACATATATTCCGTACAGGACGCCTTTGTTCACCCCCCGGAACCGCGTGAGTCACTTATGGATGGATGCCCTTTATTTCACTTCCTTTGGACTGATGCACTGCAACACCCGCTGACTGCCATTAAACAGTTTGGAAGATCAAAGTCAATTTTTTATATAACTCCGATTGGATTCATCTGAAAGGAGGAAGTCATATATGCCTAGGATGGCTTGAGGGTGAGTAAATAATGGGCTCATTTTCTTTTTTGGGTGAACTGTGCCTTGAAGAAAACTTTTCAGGGCAGAAAAAACGATTGTCTAAAAACATATTTAATTTTCACCTTCTGTGCTTGAATTTTCTGGGACAGGGGAATCCACTATAATGACAGCATCATTCTGGTTTCGCACAGGTGAGATCAACTTTGCTGGCTTGGGCTCTTCTTTCTGCTTTTGCCTTAGTGATCGACCTCTTCGTCTTCTGCCAGACGGCACCATGTCGGACACATTCTGTGCTGCTTGTCCTCCTGATGGTGGACTTTCTTCAATCACTATGGCATCCCCTTCTGTGTGATTTGACTTTGGTTTTTTACCCACTTTGCCTGTCATCTCTCCATCCACACGCTTCCGTTTCCTTCCGATGCCATCAGATGATGCAGCAGGGCAGGACACCTTAGACTCACCTTCAGGTTCTACAGATAATCATATAAATGAAAGAAATGTGAAAACAATCTGTCTTAGTCTTATTCTTGTAATTATTCTGGGATACACGTCTGATTATGAATGCATTTCTGCCTAAGAATAATATCTTACTGTAAGCAAAACAAAAAAAAATATTTAATTGTATTTTTCAGTCACCTGAGGCAGAGGCCTGGAGGATGTAGTCCCCATGTCTCTTAACAAACCGTGTAAAAAAGCGTTGATGAGGGAAGGAGGGATTGGAGATTCTCATCTCCTCCAAAAGATGCAGCCTGATTGGCTCAGAAAACTCAGATCTTCGACAACAGGACATCTAAATAATAAAAAACAAGTTACTTCTTTTTGATCAATTGAATGCATCCTCACCGAATAAAAGTATTCATTTCATTCAGAAAAAAATATTTTACTGACCCCAAACTTTTGTATGGTAATGTATATTACCAAACTGAAATATTTAATAAAAAATGCAAAACACATAAATATAACAATTTTCACCAAAAGATTACCAACCTGATAGCAACCGGCTCTCTTCGCAGGAACTGTAGCACAACTTAAAGACTTGTCCAAAGACATCAGAGGTACAGAAGGTAAATTATAGGACTCCTTCAAACAACTCAGCAAGGGATTTGTGGGCCACTGGAGATTCCAAACAGAACAATCTGACATGGAAAGAAATGAGCACATTAGTCTCAAATACACACAATTTGAGAACACAATCTAGAGAACACCGGTCAGCTTACCTGCAGCCCTCTGCTGGACATGAACCACAGTCTGGAAGGAAGCACAAGCCTGACTGTAAGCTTCTCGGCTGGCTGCTGTCTTTGCGATCTGCTTTTTGAAGGACTCTGGAAGGCCACTCTTCAGAAACTCTCTCTTTGCTCTGAACTGTTCATCATCTTGCGAGTTCTCTGATGCCTCTCGACTGACAGGGTTGAGTTTGGGGGTACAGGCATTTATTAGAATTTAACACTAAAAGAAATAATGAGCATATCCAATTCAATTATTGTCTGTTATTACTGATGTAATACCTGCTGTCATCAAAAATGGAAATGACAGCCGATGGTCTCTGAGCTTTTTTCTCACCGAACAGAGGAGCCACTTTAGAAGCTGAAAAAATGTAAATAAGACATCAATGCGTTTTTTAATGACTTGAATGTGATTTCCAAGTTGGCACAAAATTACAATTAATACAAATGACATTAAGGTGTTGACTTAATTTTAACCATTTGTGTCAGTACCGTACCTGCAGGATACGTCTTAGATGTTTTATTTTGAGATGTATTTTTACCCAAAACTTCATTCAAACTACGAAGCATCTTCTGGCTTTTGTCATTTTCCTGTGAGGTGACTGGAGTGCTTTTGCTTTCTTCCAAAAACACTACAGAATCCTAAAAAGAATACATTATATAAATTATAAAAACTAAAAATAACTCGACAAAGAATTTGAGTAATTTTAGTAGCAGTTCCTGTAAGCATAAAACATTTACACAAATTTACTTTTAGCACACCCACTATCTTACCTCATCTTCACAGTAATTTATGATGGGCTCTTTGCTTCTTGTAGAGCGCCGTACAGTGTCTTTATCTTTATTAGTGTCCTTTTTATTTTGCTGAAGAGTTTTGGCTTTCTGCACCAACTTTCTAGCTTGTTTCCTTTTTTTAACTGCATTTAATTCCTAACAAAGAAGAGCTTTTGTGAGTAATCTTCAGTCTTAAAACAACCACTAATAACAATTGTTTTATTAATAAAATATCATTATTTCATTTAGATTACACATATTTTTAAATCAAATAATTACATAAAAACGCTTATATACACAATTCTTTTAAGAAATGTAAAAAAATTACATAGCATTATTTTTTTATAATATACATAAATCATAAATGTTAGTTACCTGTGTTGAGAGAGGACTTGATATTTCAAAATCACCAGCTTTTGTAGCAGAGGATGGAAATACCCTGGTGATTCTCATTCTATCAAATAAAATGTTTGATTTATTGTCTCATGTACCTCACAAAAAACAATTAAAGTAGGAAATTAAAAAGTGAATCTCACCTGATAGGGCTGCCTTTCATGTCTGGTGGGCAGAGCATTTCAGATCTATACATGCCTCTTTTGGGTCTTTGAGCTTTTGGGGTAGAGGCCAGAGAGGGAGAGGGTGTATTTTGGTTCTCATCATCTTTCTTAGTGTCCTCTTGCCTCTCTTTCTTCTGTGGTGCGGTATTAAGCACAGCGGCTGACTGTCTATGTGAAAGCCCTCTGGTCGACCTCCTCAGCTCTATGACAGCCTTTTCACTGTTGTCATCATCAGCTGGGCTACTGTCTTTGTAGACATCTGTTGGAGGTTCTTTAGGTTTCGGAGTTGCAGCTTGTGCATCTTCAGCTTTCTTAGCTTGCCCCTTCTTCCCAGATTTCCTAACTCGCTTCTTTTTGTCACCTGTACAGCTCTTCTGCTCTTCATGCTGCTCCGAGCTGGTGACTTCAGTTTTGCTCTCAAGAGATTTTTCTTCAGTTTTGTTCTCAAGAGATTTTTCATGTTGATTGTCTACTGCCTCCGAGACTGTCTCTTGAACCTGGTTCTGCTTGCTCTGACCCTTGTTGGTTTTGCTTTTAAAACCATCAAGACTAGGCTGCTTAAAAGCACTCATAAACTGCTTTCTCTCAACCTCAGTGCTTTTAGGAATGGGGCTGGACTCCACCACATCAAGTTCCAGATCTTCCTCAAGAAGAACAACGTTAGATTTCCTTTTGAGGTCAGGCAATACGTCCGGTTTAACCTCCGGCATAGGATCAGACAAACTCTTGTCCTCTTTTGATTGACTTTTTTTATTTCTACTAAAAATAGATGCGACTTTCAACTCCTTGGCAACTTTGACAGACTCAAGATGATCAGGGGAAATGGGATGCACCTCAGCTTGAATCGTGAGAGTTTGTGGTGACACCTGTAGAGGACCGACTGCAGAATCACAATGATCATTACAGAGGTTGCCTTCACTTGATGTGTCAGCAGTGTCAGTCTTGGGAATCACATTGCTCTCTTCCCGCTCTTGACTTTGCTTCTGCACAAAGTCTTTGAATGAGATTGTGACGGTGGCGCTTTTCTTTTCTGCACTTCCCTCCAATTTAGTCTCACATACAGGCTCTTGTGCATCAGCATCACATTCCTTAGTCTCTTCACAGCCACCTTTTGCCTTTCGGTTTCTCCTCACAGAAGATTTTCTGTTTGCACAGTCTTTCCTCCTGCTTTGGCTTACTGAGGGTTTTCGTTCAGAACTGTCTGCTGAATTAGTAATCATCAGGACATCTGGATCAGCCTCTGTGACATTTTTCCTCATGTCAGAGTCTTTATCAGAAGAGGCATCATGACAGGTTTGAGCTGGAAGGCCGGCAGTATTGCTTTCCTTTACAGATGATTCACTGGGACTTTCAACCAAGACAACATCATCTGTGACCACCTGTGCATCCTCCTCTTTGGACTTCTTGTTGTCTTTGGCCTTCCTGGTTCGCTTCTGCCCCTGTCCTCTTATAGGTTTCACAGGGATTTCACGACTTGCTTGCTCTGAAGGTTGCGGGGAGTTTTCTTTCGCTACTAAAGAGCAGCTTTTTATATCTTGTGCAGGCGAGGTCCTCTTAAAGTAGTCCATAATGTTGTTAGACTTTGGTGGTGAGAACGGTTTCTCCACCGGCTTGGGCATAAAGTAGTTAGTAATAGTTTTGACAGATGGTGCATCACCATCCTTTCTCAACTTCTTACACGGCTGGAGAAACAGAGCAATAATGTAAGCTGCTGAAAATCAATGTGTTTTTTAAAATAGAAAATCAGTACTTTAACAAATCAGCATTACAACTTTTTTGTGACACATACCTGACCCTCAAAATCCTCTATGACAGCCGCCATAGCCACGGCCCCAGCCATCGTTTCACCCCCAAACTATAGATCTGTATAGATTTAACAGACAAAACCAAGGATTTTAAACGAGTTTAAACACGAGCACACACAACAAAGCCACATTCTCATATTCAAAGCTTATTTAAACATATTTACAACATCTACATGTGTTTAACAGTTACAGTTTGAGTTTATGACGTCTCCATAATCGCATTTATTTAATGTTTACCTGTCAACTATGTGTTTTTACATTACAGACACTCACCGGTTCTTTTCCTTCCTTGAGGGATACGTTGATTCATACTCTAAATATACAGAGTACAGTACATAAAATATGAGTACAGCAACGAATTTACGTAAACACAAAGCCTATCTACACATTTCCCAAACAACGATATTCACTCCAAAACCGGCAACAAAAAAACAAACATGTCATAATAACCGACCCCAAAACCCACCTTACGTGGAAACGTAATCTCTAAAATCAGAAGTACATTTGAATCTAAAGTCGAGAGCCCATATTCCCTAATAATGTAGGTTTTAGCGTAGTTGGATTGTTTTCGACAAATGGCGCCAAATATCATGGAGGTCTTTCGCCGCGCCGGTTCGGCCAATCACAGCCCGCGTCGTCATACATTCTGAAACAGGAAAAAGCGCTTTTTCAAACGACATTCGATTTCAAAATACTAACAACACCACAAGAACAAACAGGTCTTTCTTGGTTTAATTTTAATTAACGTTGGTTATAGTGTCATCTTAAATGTGATTAACTTGAACTAAGGGTCACATCACGCCTGATATCTATCTATATATCCCACATTTAAGGTTTATACTGTTAAAAAATTGCATCATGATAGAGAGTTTAACAATCTTAACCTTTTCTGTCAGATCAAGATTTTTCCCACTCACCCATTTTTATTTTACGAGTTGAATGTATGTCATTATTAAGAGCAATGAATATATGCTGTCAAGTAGAACAGGTGATCGGCACCTTTATTTTGAAGAGCCGAACAGTTTGCTTGTTGATGTGATGCTCACACTTGCAGACGCCGCTTTCCCAATTTACCATCTTACTAAAGAAACAACGGATGCCTAAACTAATTTAAGCCAAAGCCCAAGGTATTTATTATTTATTCAAACGGACATTTCAACGTGTGAACTGCAATTCTTATTGTAATCGTAGTACTTTGGCAGAAAGCTTCAACAAACACGGCACAGCATTCACGCTATCCGCTTTGTCCCTGCACTATTTTTGTAAACCAGGCTCTTTGCAGTTCTATTTTTTGCAATAAAATTGTAAGATCCTCGACTGAAAACTAAAATGCAAAGAAGCCGTCCAAATTAATGGCTAAGTTGCGTCCAAGAAAGTGAAGAATTAAAAGAGTTTAATTTGTTGTATTGTTTTTAGTAATGATATTTAAAATACCATCGAAATTCGAATTTAATAAAAGAATGAATGTAACAACTTCTAACTAATAAAGGGGGGGAAATTTACATATTTTCATAGAAGTATTTAAATTGAAACAATATATTAATATAAATTATTATTATTATTGCTGTTGTTGTTGTTTTAGAGAGTTAAATTATTATTAAACTTACTGAAACACTAAAAGACTCACTTGGCACATTTGTCTCAAGTGAGTTTCAAGCATGCATATGATTGTTTGACATTTGTCATGATTCTTTTCTTATCTCTGTTTTTCAGGCATTTTCTCATCTTGGCATCGTTTGGGATCATCTCGGTGTGTGTGATTGTGCACAACCTCAGTCTCTTAATTGCTCAGGAGGCTGAGTGTGCTCGTGGTCTCTGTGAGACTAACAGAGGACTGGAGAGCCAGTGGAGGGTCAGGGTTTTTATCAGCCTCACATTGAGGGGTATTTCTGTGAGTGTGTATGCATGTGTGTCATGATGGGCGACATCATTGACTTGGACAGACAGATCGAGCAACTCGGACGCTGTGAACTTATCAAGGAAAATGAAGTCAAGGCGCTGTGTGCCAAAGCGAGGTAGTGCTTAGGTGCTCAAGAGACACGATACCATTATGCATTTGTTGTACTTATTAGTTTTACTCCGCTATGCGCAACCCATGTGCATCTAAGTCACTGGTGCTTAGTTGTATATTATTATATAGTTGCTTGTTTTAAATTAATGCTGTAAGTTTCATGGTTTTGCTTAATAGGGAGATTCTGGTGGAAGAGAGTAATGTTCAGAGGGTAGATTCTCCCGTCACGGTGAGTATTTCTGTATACACAGGATTATGCAATTGTGAAATCAACTCACTATTTATTTATTTATTTAATTTGTAGGTCTGTGGAGATATACATGGGCAGTTTTATGATTTAAAGGAGCTATTTAGGGTAAGTGTTTGAGAATGCAATATGGCATTTGTTAAATTTACACTGCACTACAATCATTATATATGCATATATATGTTTGTTTATTTCACTGGTTTGCACTCTATCTGCCATGTGCTGCTTTATTTATCTTTTTTACATGTCCTTATTTGTATATTTTTATAGTTGTATTTTATATTTAATCTGTATTTATCTGTAATTTATGTTCTACTGTAAATGTTATCTGTATGCACCAAGGGTCTGAGAGTAACGCAATTTCAATTCTCTGTATGTATGCGCTGTACATGTGGAAGAATTGACAATAAAGCAGACTTCGACTTTGACAATACTTCTACTTTCAAACGTGTATGGACTGGTGGAAGTTTCTAAAAGCAGTTCTTTGTGCTGTGTTGTTTGACTCTTATCATTGTCCTCTGGGTCTTCAGGTGGGGGGTGAAGTTCCAGAGACAAACTACCTCTTCATGGGAGACTTTGTGGACAGAGGGTTTTATAGTGTGGAGACTTTCCTGTTGCTGCTAGCATTAAAGGTGCAGTATCTGTCCTGAACTTAATCTTGCTTGCTTTGTAATGTGTGTATGTTAAAGCTTTGCACACTCTGTAGTCTGCCCTTATTCACAGTCCTTTATATTTATGTTTTCAGGTGCGATACCCTGACCGAATAACGCTGATCAGAGGGAATCACGAGTCAAGGCAGATCACACAAGTGTATGGCTTTTATGACGAGTGTCTTAGAAAATACGGCTCTGTTACAGTCTGGAGGTACTGCACAGAGATCTTTGACTACCTGTCCCTCTCTGCTATTGTTGATGGCAAGGTAGGTCCTCTTATAATTCTGTATCTTTCCACTTTCTATTTTAATATATTTAATAATGTAATCTTTCTTATTTAGCAGCCATTACTCCAGTCTTCAGTGTCGCATGATCCTTCTGATTTGGTTCACAAGAAACATTAATCAATGAAGACAGCTGCTTAATATTTTTTTGTGAAAACTTTGATACAGTTTTCCTCTTCTTTGAATATTAGTTAAAGGAACAATATTTATTTGAAATACAATGTTGTATGAATGTAAAACTCTTATTGTCTTTTGATACATTTAATGCTGAATCAAAGTATCATGCTATTTTTGCTCCTCAGATATTTTGTGTGCATGGTGGCCTTTCTCCATCTATTCAAACTCTGGATCAGATCAGGACTATTGACCGAAAACAGGAAGTTCCTCATGATGGACCCATGTGTGACCTACTGTGGTCTGACCCAGAAGGTGCGAGAGGCTAATGTAATATACGACATAAAGGAAAGGCCTTCAATATGTTGTTAATACCTAAGATTGGTTGCTCTCTTTTCTTGTCTCTAGACACCACAGGGTGGGGTGTGAGTCCCAGAGGAGCTGGATATCTGTTTGGTAGTGATGTGGTGGCACAGTTTAATGCTGCCAATGATATCAGCATGATCTGCAGAGCTCATCAGCTGGTGATGGAGGGCTACAAGTGGCATTTCAATGAGACGGTGTTAACAGTGTGGTCTGCTCCAAACTACTGTTATAGGTGTGTTTCTTTCTCTCTTTCTTTCCATCTCATAGCGGTCCAGTGACTCTTGTGTGTAACAGTGACTAGTTAGATCTGAATGTGCTGGTTTGCATTACTTAATTCTTTTGGAATATTTCCTAGGTGTGGTAATGTGGCAGCCATTTTGGAGCTTGATGAGCATCTCCAGAAGGAGTTTATAATATTCGAAGCTGCACCTCAGGAAACCAGAGGAATCCCCTCTAAGAAACCTGTGGCTGACTACTTCCTTTGACTTTTTTCAGTCCGGGAGCAAAATTGGAAGCATCAGAAGCAACCTGTGTGGTTTGTTTTTTTGCGCTGGCCAACTTTTATCTGCACAACATTCAGTACTTCTGTGAATGGACCAGTTACACCATTTACTGCCTGTTTCTCATTAGCCTTCACATTCCTTCCTCATTACAAATGTATTTCTTACATCTTGTAAAATGTATTTAAACCTGTTTTGACCGTTCCCTTATTATGTGGTAGTTTTGTATTTTCAAACTGGTGATGTTTTTTCCAACAATAAGAATCTAATGTGTGGGTTTATATATTTGTATTTATAAATCTACAAAAATTAGCATATCCACAAACTTGCAGTTAGTTTTTAATATGCAGCTGCTTGTATTTATATAGCCGGTGTTCCATATTTGTAATCATTTAGCACTGATAAAAAGGTTTGTAATCAAAGCTAAAACAATTTACGAGATCTTGCATCAAAGGCTGTGAAGATGTAAGTAATAAATCACTGGCATCATGGACAAGATCATACACAAAAGATAACACTTGTCAACTTTTAGGTGCTCAGTTAAAGGCATTGAAAACTGGCTATACTTAAAGTTACTGTACTATTTTGAGTTCAGTGGTTACAGGTTTAATAATGGGATCTAGTTGATGTGCGGATAAATTGGAGGCGGTTTTGGTTCTGACCTGTTGCTATATTACAAAAACAAACATTTTAATGGCCAAAAGATTGTGGTGTTTGATTGCCAACATTAAGCAGATTATTCCTTTTGATTAGACTAGGTAAGATATTTGCTATGAAGTACCCTTTTTCTGTTTCTGATCTTACAGAGTGGCCAACTAAAATGGATCAAAGATGTGTGAGGAGAAATCGGACAATGTTTTATAATGTAACTTATAGTTTAGTGTTTTAAAATGCATTTAAACTGTTTTGTCCATCAAATCATACATTTATGCTCTAAAGAAATTATTCAGCAAGTAATATATTAATTTGCTACCACAAAAAGAATTCCCTAAAAGGGGTAAGATCAAATATGTAGTGTGCTAGTCTGTGATCTCCTTACTGGAGGTTTATTCACTCTTGATTATATCAACTATCTTTTAAATGGGAGCTTACAACCAACAATCATTTGACTGATCCCATCATATGAACGACAGTTAACCAGATGGCAAGAGAGGCCATGATCAAAGCTGATTTTGTCACCATAGAATCATTTAAAACCGAAGTCATGATGAAAATCTCTGAAACAGATCTTTCTACCTCATCAACAACTCTGGCCCCTCATCTGAGAGCACACACTCTAAAAAATGCTGGGTTAAATTCAACCCAGTGCTGGGTAAAATAGGGTCAAACCCAGCAATTGGGCTGTTTTGACCCAGCGGTTGGGTTAACCACTGGGTCAAAACAGCCCAATTGCTGGGTTTGAGAAAGTGTACAGATAATTGAGGTTAACTTTTGGTTTATTGGAATTCAATTGTTGGCAGGGTTGTAGCAAATGGTTCATGCTTCATATAAATATATGCCAGCACCAGAACTGATTTTCCTAGTTTGCATCTAAATTATGTATCCAAGCTACACATCTTCATACGTGTCATTTAAATTACACACATGCAAAGATTTCCTTCATTTATGTTAAAGCAGAAAGGCATTTTTTATTATTTTCTGTTACCAGTGTGCATTTCTTTCCTTCGCAACGGTCTCTAGGAAATGCAAGTGATTCGCATAAAGGGCCAGAGAGGAGTCAACATCAATCCAGCTCACTTGACCTGCATCATCGCCTGCTTGCAATGGAAGCTCACTCACACTATTGCCTAGATAGAAAGAATTGAATTAAATATGTGGGATAGAACAATGTTCTTTACTCAGTCAATAACATATCCCTAATATTATTCTATGTTTCATCAATACACTGTTTTTACCTGATTCATCATGGATATTGACTGCAACTGTCTCCATCCAAGCATTATCTGTGTTTCTTGGATCATCTACATAACCTTTATACACCTATAGGAAAAAAGATGCTGTGTTATAGTGCTGCAATGCAAGGTACAGTCACATTTACCGTTGTTTGGTAAAATACTGTAAGTAAAATCCAGTAATTGCAACCGGAATCTGCATGATCCGTTTTCATGAGTGCTTTTATTCAGTAATGGCAACATTTAAAGACATTTGTGATGTTACAAAAAAATTATATTTCAAATAAGTTGATAAGTGTCTATTCATAAAAGAATCCTGAAAAAAATAATTATTTCAACAACATGAAGTGTCTTGAGCACCAAATTAGCATATTAGAATGATTTCTGATCATGTGACACTCAAAACTGGACTAATGGCTGTTGAACCACAAGAATACATTGCATTATAAAATATATTAAAATAGAAAACAGTTATTTTAAATAGTAATAATCTCTCACAATATTAATGTTTTTCTGTATTTTTAAGCAAATAAATGCAGCCTTGGTGAGCATAAGAGACCTCTTTCAAAACCATTTAAATATCATAATTATTCCAAATCATTGAAGTGTAATCGCATTGTGTCACCTGAAGACCTGCTGAGGTGAAAAGTTCAGTGATTCGCTTTTGGATCTTTTCCCTCTCACTTGGAGATGCCTGCAGAGAGTTCAATGCCTCTTCTGAGAACTCGCGCTGCAGTGTTTGAGAAATGCGCTCTCCAGGGTCCACCATTCCCTGAACACAAAACAATTATTATAACCATCTGTGAACATATTAGCAGAATTAATTTTTAAAAACCTCACCCCACAGATGCTGCTCACTCAAAATAACCATTCGGAAAATGTAAAACAAGCCCCCAGGTTCATACTCACCCCTGGGATGGCCCATTTGCCACAGTCCAACCTCTTGATGGACACAAATTGCAACACAGGTAGTTGAGAGTTAGTGTGGTGGACACGCTGTCCTGTAGAGACCCTTTTCCACCTGTATGAGGCCACAGGAAACCAGAATGAGTTTTCAAGAATGTTTGAAGCATGCGAACCCTGCCACATTACATACAAAATTCCTTGCATGCATGGAACAGTTAAACCGGTCAAATGCGAAAAAGAGATTACAGGTAAAAGATTGGTTTCTATTTATTACGACACACATTTTAGTACCTGGTAACTATTGGATCAGCGGCGTGGTTTGGACCCCACCTTCCCAGTAATCCTCGGCCCTCTAGCCCAGTTCTTCCATGTGGATTGCTGAGGATAATTTACGGTGAGTAATAAGCAGGAAAGCATTGTAAATATTACAATAATTTTAATATTTTGGATGATCTAGTATTTGGACTCACAGTGGTTTGCCATTCTGGAGACGATACGAGCCCCCATAGCTTCTCCTGTCCACAGATCCATCTAAAGAATTGAACTGTGGGGAAAATGCACTAAAGAAAGCATAAATGGATTTTTATACGTATGTTTCAAAACATTATCAGGAAAATGATTATCACTATAATTATCTTGTGGTACACCTTTTTTTTTTTTTTTTAAACAAAATCATAAAATTTACAGTCTAATATTTAGGGCTGCAATTTAGAAATAAAAATAATATATATTAAACACGAATAAAATGATATATTTCTTAATTTTTTTTATATTATTTGTTTATTTATTTTGTACTCACCCAATCTCTGGGTCAGCCCAAACAGGCCTTTTCAGTACAGTGGGGGCGGTATAGTTAACAGGGCTGTACTGGGGCCAGTCTGTGTCCCAGTCTACTTTGTCATCTGGGACAGGGAAGCGGCGTGTGTCTGAGCCGGGATATACCGGACAGCGAGCCTTAACGTGCGCGGCAGGAGACATGTAGACAGATTTTGATGAAAAGAGACTGCGGCTAATGGCGTTCTTCCTGCTGAAAATTGGTTGAACGAAATTAATTTTAACCTTTACGTTGCTGATGTACCTTTAAAAATAATTTCCATACCGGAGAGGGTTTTTTATTTTAAAACTCACAAGTCAAAAAAGAGAGCCGATTACACACCGGTCAAGCTTGTGTCACAACTACAGCTTCAGAATTCAAATTAATATTAATTATTACATTCATTTACATACCAGACTCCACTTGTGCCAGCAGTGTAGGGAGGCCCAATAAGACTAAGCGCTACATGCACCGATGCAACCCAGTAACGGGAAACTGCTTTCATTCCAAAACAATCTATAAACCAAACCCAGCAGAGCTGCAGTAACCAGGAACTGAGAGAGCAGCCCAGCCTCTTCGGTGACGCACTTCATGCGCCTCGCTGTGGCTGCTCTGCTGTACATGTCAATCTCGAGCAGATTATACATTTATAAAAGGGACATCGTACAGTGTAGTCGACCCAATATAATGGGCACAATTAATGCTTTTTGAGACCGTGTACATGTGTTTGTTTAAATGCATCAAATTATAAATGAGATTCAAATGCGTTTAAAGAAGGGTTATGTCTGAAATCAAATTAGTATAAAATATCACGATCCCTCACCTTTAACTAATAATAATAAGAATAATAATAAGAACCATCATATTATTATTATTATTATTGTTGTTGTTGTTGTTATTATAAAGTTGGTAGATTTTGTAGTAATTTCCTAATTTGACATAACTACATTCATTTTATCTATCTATCTATCTATCTATCTTATTCAAACCAAAAAATATTCAGACACCAGATATAATGTTTGATACTTGAGTAATGTTTTTACTAGTGGGTGCAGGACACTATAGTTCATTTAAGTGTGGATAGCAACATATAGTAAACTGTGACATACCCAAAAATTCTACATACAGTGGACTACCAGTAAAATTTATAAAAATGTGGGACCAGAAATGATTCAGACACTTTGACCTGACCATGTTTTGCTTAAGTGTTTTTTTTTCCTGTAAAAAAAAACACTTTCCTTTTTACACCACAGACTGAACGAAATTAAGCAGTGCTTGGTAATTGGGTGACCTAAATTGGTATTATCTAATTGTGTCCTGTAATTGCTAACGCAACCTTTTTACACCACAGACTGAACGAAATTAAGCAGTGCTTGGTAATTGGTTGACCTAAATTGGTATTATCTAATTGTGTAAATAAACTGTGATAATGTGAGAAATGTTGAAGGTGTCTGAATAAATTTTGGTTTGACTGTGTGTGCGTTTAGGTCAAATATATGTAATTGTGAGAGAGTGTAAGATGCCTGTTTTTGTTCCAGTGGTAAATGTTCAGATGATGGAAAATATGCCGAGTTCGTGTGTTTATCTCACACTTCAGCATAGTCTCTTCTCCCTTTCGCTTTTTTTTTTCCAACCACAAACTGTAAATCACGCCGGAGGGCCTACCGTAGCCGTGGGAGGAGGCATGCAGCGCACCCACTTGATGCCTGTTTTTGTTCCAGTGGTAAATGTTCAGATGATGGAAAATATGCCGAGTTCGTGTGTTTATCTCACACTTCAGCATAGTCTCTTCTCCCTTTCGCTTTTTTTTCCAACCACAAACTGTAAATCACGCCGGAGGGCCTACCGTAGCCGTGGGAGGAGGCATGCAGCGCACCCACTCGAGTCGAGCGCCCCGACTGTTGCACAGGAGAAGTGCGCGCTCGCGCTCAGTTTAGATGCTCGCATCCACAGGGGGGCCTTGACCGACTCCTCTTCCACTGTCAGGAGAGCGCACCGCATAACGGCAGCTTTTGCGATCCAATTACCCCGTCTGTGACCTGAAGGCAAATAGGAGGCTCCCCCTTCCCCCAGAGACTGCGCTAAGGCGACTTATTCGCGGACAGAAGCGATGGCGGAATCGGGCAGCAGCGCTGCGGCGGCCGGAACCGCGGGCTCGAGTAGCGTCGCCGCCGGGGCTGGAGCAGCCGTCGCGGCCGGGGGAGCTAATGGAGCGGCGGGATCCAAGCCCGGCCTGGAGTCGGTGAAGGGACAGAATTTTGACGTTGGCCCCCGATACACCGATCTCCATTACATCGGGGAGGGGGCCTATGGAATGGTCTGGTAAGCGGAAACTGCTCGTTTTTGCCGCCGCACACGTTGGTTGGTGATATTGTTGGATCGGGCGAGAATTGATGGGCTGGTCACGTTACTGATCCGCTCTTCGTAGTAAAGAAAAAGGGTGTTGATTCTCTGAAAGCCTGTGCCATTCCGCATTCCCTTTTCATAGACAGAAAATAAAATATACACGGCGTTTCAAAAGCAACCGAATCATTTTCTCCGTTCAACAAGTTTCCTTCCATATCCTCCCTAGAATCTCAGGGCTAACAATAGATTGCGAGTAAGGCATTGGATTAAATCCCATTTCTTCAGCACTGGCTGTGTTTGAAGGCATAGCGAGCTGCCTAAGTTACATAAACAGTGTTTTTTGGCGTCATGCAAGTTAACTGTTAGGAACGTTAGGAAATTGCTCTGTCTCGCTGCACGTGAAGACATGTTATCGAGAACACTCGATGCGTTTAGATGTTGAATGTGACTTGTCATTTGTGATTTTGGGAGTGTTTTGTTGTTTGTAGTGTGAAACTGCATGCTAGTGCAGTGCTGTTGGCTCCACCGCTAGCAATCTGACATCTCACTCTGAGCTCGTCAAACAGGCGTGGTTACGATGCGGCCAAATGTGGATGTAATGGCTTAGCAAACATTTCTGCGGTTTTACTAGAAATAAGTTCACACCGTTTTTGAGCTGTCAACTCAACTGCTGATGAGTTTTGGTTAAACGATGGAGAAATATACGATGCAGAATTCATAGCTGTGCGCGTTGGTCTGTCCTCCATCCTCAAAATGACTGTCGAGTTTTGCTGGAGGATGTAAACAAACTCCCTGTAATACTACACAAAAGCCTTCTATGGATATCTTTGGGTATGGCTATCACACAGCGGCATAGTGAGAAAAATATATAAAGAAACAGATACTAGATATTTTCCACAAGTACAGTGCACATAGTAGTTTTAAACACATCATTTATATGTAAAATGGGGATTTTGGCCTGTCCTATCTGGGAGATTTCCTTAAACCTATCTAACAATTAAAAGCATACAAAAACTATTTAAATTATCAAAATTTGATGTTATTTTGGTGTTTTGAATTGATGTCCATTTTAGTAATCATTTGTATGTTTTTAAAATAATTAAATAATGTCCTAAAACTGGGGCAACTTGGTGGGAAGACAAGTGAATGATCTTATTTAATTTTGTTTATCTATTATTTATTTATAAATATTTATAGACTTCATATGCCGAGCCTAACATGATGCAACTGTTTTACCCAAGTGTTACATTTTTTGGGACCCATTTTATTTAGTTTATTGCTAACTGCAAACCAACATTTGATCATATATTAAAAAGTTAATTTAAAGGTTTTAGCTAAAACACACAGCAGGGATTTTGACAATTTATTCATGTCTCATATAAATATGAATAATATTTATCATAGCCTTAGGTTGACGTTCAGGATTTTTCTAAAGTTTAAGCACCTCTGTTCACAAAAAAATTGTATTAAGGGTTACGATATGTTCAATTTATACACGTCTTTTATCCCACCATCTCTTTCCCTGCCGCCTGCAGCTCAGCTTTTGATAATGTGAATAAGATCCGAGTGGCCATTAAGAAGATCAGTCCGTTTGAACACCAGACCTACTGCCAGCGCACCCTGAGGGAGATCAAAATCCTCCTGCGGTTCCGTCATGAGAACATCATCGGCATCAATGACATCCTGAGAGCGCGTCGCATTGATTATATGAGGGATGTGTATCCTTAAACATGCACTCCAAGCACACAATGCACTAGGCTGATACCTACAAATACCATTGTATTTTGGAGATTTTGGACAGTGTTGTGCTGTAGTTCTTTAACTGCATTTCAGCTACATCGTACAGGACCTGATGGAGACCGACCTTTACAAATTGCTGAAGACACAGCAACTCAGCAACGACCATATCTGCTACTTTCTGTACCAGATCCTGCGAGGGCTGAAGTACATTCACTCTGCCAATGTGCTGCACAGAGACTTGAAGCCCTCGAACCTTCTCATCAACACCACCTGTGACCTCAAGGTCAGAAAAGCCACACAGATTTTCCTGAAGAATAAAACTCCAAACATAAAACTCTAGTTCTTAATATAATAAGCAGCATTTAGTAAACCACTGACAGTGATAGAAGCTTCAAACAGATAACCTGACATTAAAAAGTAAATATGAAACCTAATGTGAAATGGAAATCGTTTTGTAGGTGATCTATTTCAGTGCAGATACTTTGAGGAACGCAGGACCAAATTTAGTAATGTAGTTCTTGTGCTTTGTTTAATCTTAAGGCAGTGATCATAGAGAAGCTAAATATAGAAGTGAGGGGCTTTTTAAAGCAAAATGGCATGTTGGAGGGTTGTATGGAGGATAATTACATTTCCTCACCCATAGATCTGTGACTTTGGGCTGGCACGGATAGCCGACCCAGAACATGACCACACCGGATTCCTCACAGAGTATGTGGCTACTCGCTGGTACCGTGCTCCTGAGATCATGCTCAACTCCAAAGTATGTCCATGTGTCTGTGTCGTTAGCATTTAACATATTAACCTGATGCAAATTTTGACATTCTCTCTCTTAATCTTTCAGGGCTACACCAAGTCTATTGATATTTGGTCTGTGGGTTGCATCCTAGCTGAGATGTTGTCCAACAGACCCATCTTTCCTGGAAAGCATTATCTGGACCAGCTCAACCACATTTTGGGTAAGAACTAGTGCTTAATGCTCATTGGAATTTCCCCATTTTCTGACTTCCTGTTCATTTGTTTCTTTTTCTGCGGTAACTGAAGCACGGAGAGTGCTGTGTTATGACTCAATGACACACTGTATCAGTGAGGACAGGAAACACTCTGCAGATTATTGACTATCAGCTTCTGAACAGTGTGCAGTGTCATCATCAGCCACTTCCCTGGTTTCCGGGAACATATTAAGCAGCTGTTTTCGAATTGATAATAATAATAAATGTACCAAATCAGCATGTTAGATAGATATTATTATATGATTTCTGAAGGATCGTGTAACAGTGAAGACTGGAATCATATCTGATGAAAATTCAGCTTTGCTATCACAGGAATAAATTACATTATATTCAAAAAGAAAATTATTATTTTAAATTGTAATGATGTCTCATAATATTACTGTTTTTACTTTTTTTTGGATCAATTAAAGGCAGCCTTGGTGAGCATAAGAGACTTCTTTTAAAAGGATAAAAAAATGAAACAAAACTTACCAACCCCAATTTTAAACCATGTATAATTGTATATTTTGCTTTTTGGCATTATTACGCATTGTTAATTAATTTTATGTATTTTGTAAAACTTATGTTAATTTTATTATTATATTTAGTGGCAACGCAGCACAGTACCAGAATAGTTTGTTGTGTAAAAGCTTTTACTTAGCATAAATATTCCACCAAGAAAAATGAATTTTAAATGATTTTATGCCAAAATACTGTAAATTTTGATTGGATGCACTGATTTTGAAGTGTATTCAGAAATATTTTCTACTCCCTTGAAAAGTCGATAGTCGTATTTCTTTTTTTAACTTGACTATGCACAAGAAAAGGTTAGTTGCATTTTATTATTTCCATTAGCATTGTTTTCTTCCCCGCTGTCCGTGACCTATCAAGACTGCTTTCCCAAAAACCAAAGTAGACCATGGAAACAATGGTTTTCAGTTGAGGACCACTGTATTATTGTTATTTGACCCATTTGGGAATGCAAGCACATTGTTCATTTTATGATCATTTTCCTGCCCCATCAACCAGGTGTTTTGGGCTCCCCCTCTCAAGATGATCTGAACTGCATCATAAACATGAAGGCCAGGAACTATCTCCAGTCTCTACCCCAGAAACCAAAAATCCCATGGAGCAAGCTGTTCCCCAAAGCGGACAACAAAGGTAAGTGTACACATTAGGATGTTTAGTGAAATTATATGTAGAGGGGTCTGGCAGTAGCTGTCTCAAGTGCGTGTGTGTGTGTGTGTGTGTGTGTGTGT
>NW_015505206.1:1837506-1838175 GCF_001515645.1 Sinocyclocheilus grahami | reverse complement strand
AGCGGTTTTGAAACCATGAAATTTTCAAATCGCGGTATATCTTGAAACCAGTAATCGGCCCATGCCTACATCCTTGTATGCTTTTTCTCTGTTGTGACTATAGTTGTGCATGATATGTAGGTTGTATGATAGAACTAGTCATTAAGTTGCTTTGTAATCATAAATTTAACAGAAGTGTGGAACTTCTTTATGTACTTTTACCATTGCATTTCAGCTCTGGATTTATTGGACCGCATGTTAACCTTTAACCCCATCAGACGTATAACTGTGGAGGAAGCACTGGCCCACCCCTACCTGGAGCAGTACTATGACCCCTCTGATGAGGTATCTGTCTTTCCCCTCTCCATCATTTCTGTCCCACACCCCTTCAGTCTGTCATCTGTACAATCCCATATCTGTTAGTTAAGCCTAACAGCATTTCGCATTGTTTGCAAATTCAGCCGGTGGCTGAGGAGCCCTTCACTTTCAACATGGAGCTGGACGACCTTCCTAAAGAGAAGCTGAAAGAGCTCATCTTTGAGGAGACGGCACGCTTCCAGGCCACCTACCAGGGCTCCTGAGAGGGATAGGTACAAAAGCACATGCACACGTCAAATGACCAAATCTACAAGTCTGAGAAATGATAATGTATTTATATATATACAGTGGGTACGGAAAGTATTCAGACCC
>NW_015505206.1:1835623-1836092 GCF_001515645.1 Sinocyclocheilus grahami | reverse complement strand
TCTTTTTTTTTTTTTTTTTTTTTTTTTTTTTGCAGCCATCACGGAGAATAACCGAGCAGCATGGAGTCTCAGATAAAGACAACTCCAGACAACCTGCGAAAACATATACATGCATATATACATAAAAAAACAAGATAAAAAGACAAAAAAATCTACATTTAAAAACTTCAGCTTTGTTTATCTGTCCATCTCTCTTTCTTGCTGGGAAGCTGTACGCTAGTTTGTGCTTATATCATCTTATCATAACGCCATTAATGGGTGCCGTCAGACTCGCTGTTCTCATCACATACCGCACACAGCTCCTGCTCTCTGAAACAACTGCATCTTTCACCCTTTCTAACAATACCCTGCTTCTCTCACTGTAACCGTCTCTTTCTCTTTATGTCTCTCGAGGGTGTCTCTCTACTGGTCTGTGTTGTTTTGGGTGTTTTTTTTTTTTTGTCATTCCACAGAGATGGAGAGAGAGAGA
>NW_015505206.1:1831994-1834944 GCF_001515645.1 Sinocyclocheilus grahami | reverse complement strand
TCCTGCGTGTGATTGGCTCACCTTGTGTGTATCTGGTCTCGAACTAACTTATTCTGCATGCGTTGCATCTTAGACGTAACTATCTGCCTTTATTATACGTTTTCGGTGAGCTGTCGCCATCTTTCAATGCCATTTTTAAAGAAACCGTCATTGCTTTTGGCCAATCATAGATGAGGAAAGCATGCTCAAGTGGGAAGAGTTAAAAGGACACAGTGTGTAACTGTTTTGCATAAATACAGGGTGTGATTTGCATAAATTAATAAACCCCCCTGTGTAAAACCCCATTGAGACGAGCCCCAACTGCAGAGGAAATTCACCCCCGCACGTCAATCACATGACATTTCTCAGTCGGTGCACCTGCACTTAGTGTCTCATGAGTCATGACCAAACGTTTTGTTTTCGTATTCAGTTTTAGTGCAATTTTATCGATTCCAGTGACGAACATTTCCTTGTTTTCGTTCTAAGCTTTAGTCTACATCTTTTTTTCTTAATCCCCCCACTTGTTAGGGTGAAATGTAACAGGCAATGACGGTTGGTCGAGTCCCGGGTCTATGTCTGTACGTCTGTCCTTTCCAACCAGAAGCTACTCTTCTCTGCTTCCTCTTGAGGAGGGGAGATCATCCCGCTCTGTGATCTGAGGGAAACAAGTCATTACCAAGAAAATGATTATTTATATTACTGTATTGTCAATGGCAATGACATGCTTATTGTGAATGGGACCATGGGGACTGTCAACAGTCTTACACACACACACACACATGTATTTCTCACATATAAACCTGCACGCATACAGTATATGATTTCAAAAACCTGCAAAGGAGGCAGAAATCATAATGTCCTTTTAATGGCTGTTATTATGATTATTGCTGGTGTTATATTGGTGAGGTCTCACACACATGTATTTCTCACATATAAACCTGCACGCATACAGTATATGATTTCAAAAACCTGCAAAGGAGGCAGATATCATAATGTCCTTTTAATGGCTGTTATTATGATTATTGCTGGTGTTATATTGGTGAGGTCTTTCTTTATTTTAAAAACTGAAAAGGGATTTAAAAACTTGTCCTTTTTAAAGTACGTTTTGCATTTCTTTCATTTTGTTCGCTTTGGGTGTGAAAAATAATTGGCTGTTCTCTCTTTCTGAAGTCTATATTTTCCCTAAATCTTATAAGGAATTATTTTAAAAGATGATTAAACGATATGGGTAGATTGTCAAGAGAAATGAGCTATGGATGGTTATAGTCTATGTATATGCTTATGGGTATAATAAATTAAACAATTAACAAAAGCAGAATTATATACATATATTAAATAAAATTCTTGATACTGTAAGTCTTTGTCTTGTGTGTGTTTTTTTTATCCTTTTTTTATATGTATATATATATATATATATATAAAGATTTTTTTTTGGTTCTGCTTTACTGATATTTTTATTTACTAAAAAGGGAAAGAAAATTAGAATTAAACTTATTTTTCAGCAAACCCAAAAATACATTATCGTTTTAAATAATCATATAAACACACCATTTACTATCAATAATCAGTCCTATGTACTGACATACTGAGAAGTTTTTATTTTCAAATTATATTTTAAAAAATTCATATGTTCTCCTTAAATTCATAAAAGTAATTACAGGTATTTTAGATTTTATGTTTTGTTTAAAACCTAATTGCGCATGTGACTAATTTAAATTGACTGCTCTGCTTGTGCACTTAAAAGTAATTTGATTTTTATTTGCACTCGATTTTTTCAATTGTCACTCAATTATCATTATCTTCTAATATGTTTGATAGATAATTATGTCCTTGCCTCTGTGTAGTGAATAGTTTGAGGGCTTTGTTTCAATTTCACAATACACAGGTGTAATAACATTAACAGTAACATTTCCCTTTAGTCATATTCTCTGATGTAGTTTTTGAAGATGGGAGTTGTTATCTGGTTTTGTGTGAAGGGAGTGGCATTGTGGCAGTCAAAATCGACTTCATTTTCCTTATCGATGGAAAAGTAATGCATTGGATGTGCATGTCAAGTTTAAGCCGACCAAAGGTAAACTTTAACAGAAGTTAATGTTTCGTTAATTTTATGGCTAATAAATGGACTAATATTCTCCTCCAACTTCCACTCCTTGTTTTCTAGGAACTCATTTACCTTTTCTCTCATAAATCGGCCAAGTTGCCTGTCCAGTTGGACCACTCCTCTACTTCGCCAGCATGTTTCAGCATGGGTTGGGAATTCTGCTGTGAGGCATTCTGCTCTTGAAGACAGATCCAGCTCTTTAGGTTTTGGGTGTGTTTGCATACTTATACTAATACGACTTATTCAAACAAAACTGAAGTGACTAAAATGCTTTCATTAATACATTGATTCACTGCAGTTTACATGAAACTGAGGTGAATCAATGCTTTTGATGAAACCAGCTTGCCAAGACTGCACAAATTAGGTGTGGATTATTAGTATCTCTCTCAGCCTCCCTTCCCATCTGTCTCTGCCTCCCTTTGTTTGTTCACGTACAGACTCTCAGCAATTCTATACAAAATAACAAAGAGTGAAAAATGTAAGGGGGTCTGAATACTTTCCGTACCCACTGTATATATAAAGATTTTTTTTGGTTCTGCTTTACTGATATTTTTATTTACTAAAAAGGGAAAGAAAATTAGAATTAAACTTATTTTTCAGCAAACACAAAAATACATTATCGTTTTAAATAATCATATAAACATACCATTTACCATCAATAATCAGTCCTATGTACTGACATACTGAAGTTTTTATTTTCAAATTATATTTTAAAAAATTCATATGTTCTCCTTAAATTCATAAAAGTAATTACAGGTATTTTAGATTTTATGTTTTGTTTAAAACCTAATTGCGCATGTGACTAATTTAAATTGACTGCTCTGTTTGTGCACTTAAAAGTAATTTGATTTTTATTTGCACTCGATTTTT
>NW_015505206.1:1829554-1830885 GCF_001515645.1 Sinocyclocheilus grahami | reverse complement strand
ATATATATATATACTGTAGATGATAGCCTACAATATACAATTCAATAAAGAAATGTGAAGGATTGAATTCAAATTTGGAATAGAAAGAATGAAATAGCACATTTCTGTAAAACACTCCAATAATCTTTATTTTATTTTGTGTAGATGGATATCACACTTTTCCTTTGTATATGTATTTGTAATACTTTTTACAATTAATTTAATGTCATTATTGTATAATATTAGGATGTTGTGGATGTTAAATTATCAGAAATATTACATAATATTAAAATACATATTTTTGATAATACACCTTTCCTTTGATATGTATATATAATACGTTTTATAATTTATTTAATGTTATTATTGTATAACATTACAATTTTTAGGTTAAATTAAAAGAAAATATGAAATAATATTCAAATCCAATATTTTCTTCAAAGATCAGATTTTTGCGTTCTCGGAGCCCCTTATAGTGGGAATTATGGCAAGCTACCTGTACTACCTTCTCCCAGCAGTAGGGGGCTACGCTCTCACTTCACTCTACTTTCTGAAGAACCCTCATATTCTGCACAAGAAGAAACAGACAGCCTTCTACTGCACCCACATCTCTCACAGAGGAGGTAGAGTATCCGAGTCAATAGCCAGCTCATGTCTGGGGTTTGGGATTTTTACCTTTAAAAGGTATAGTCACAGTAGTGTCATAGTAATTAACTGTAATAATGCTGAAGATAAATGTTATATTAAATCACAATTAAATCATCTGCTGCTGTTGCTCTATGCATGTCACAGCCAAAGTATTTTTAAGTGACCTAACATACAGCAAGGAAAGTTACATAAAGATTATTTTATTAAATGTATATAATCTGTTGACAAATATATGGAAATCTTGTCACTATTCCATAAACCTGTCAATACACAGCATTAGATAATTCTGTGTCTGTGACAGCATGTATGAATGTTTTCCTCGTGGGGTTTGTATATAAAGCTAGTTAATATGTGATTGAGTGAGTGATTAACTATTTGAGGAATTTTTATGTTTGTGTGTCTGAGAGTCAGTCCATATTTTCTGACCTCCTGTTCTCTGTCCTCAGGCTGTGGTGAAAAGATTGAGAACACTATGGAGGCCTTTACACAGTGAGTCTCAGATCAGTTTTTCAGACTGAACAGTAGATCAGTATCGGCTCCTTTTAAGTTCCTATCTTACATTTGTATGATCACAATTTGATTTTCCCAGTCCTTTTAGGGGAATAGGTCTCCCTAATAATAACATACTCATAATTTCAATTTCAATATTTTTTTACAACACAAAAGAATACTTGGGCCACTCTTTTTTAATTAATAAAAGTGAA
>NW_015505206.1:1827549-1829077 GCF_001515645.1 Sinocyclocheilus grahami | reverse complement strand
ATTTCTGAAGGATCATGTGACTGGAGTAATGATGCTGAAAATTAAGCTTGACCATCACAGTGATATATTACATTTGAAAATATATTCAAATAAAAAAGTAATTTAAAATAGTAATAACATTTAAATATATTGTTTTACTGTACTTTGGTCAAATAAATGGTGAACATTAAAAAATAAACATTAAAAAAATCTTACAGACCAAAAACATTTGAATGCTAATGTTTATAAACCACAGGTTTTGGTTAATAATGAATGTTTTCTTTTTTCATAATTATCATGAATTTCTTTTGTTAGGAGTTGCCACCTAATAATGAGACACTCGAGGTGACCTTTAAGACAGGTGTGTGATTTTACCAGTGAAACTGCTAACACATATTAACATGTTTATTAATGCATAATGATTATACATGTTTTAATTCCCTTTGCACAGGCCACTTCAGCACTGGGTCAGATAGAAACTTTGCGTTATTAGAGGATGTCTTCCGCAAATTTCCACACATAGCTGTAAACATTGAAGTGAAAGAGAATAACAGCATGCTGATTGAGAAGGCAAGAGAGCAATCATCATACTCAATATGTACTACAAAATGGCCCATAATATTTGTCCTAATTTTTTAACCATATTTAACTACATCTGTTTACTAAACCTCCATCTTTGTTCTTGTATCTCAATAATGTTATATTTTATGTACTGTCTTTATTTAGATTTCTGATCTTGTGAAGAAATACAACAGAGAGGCCACCTCAGTTTGGGCTTCTGTTGACACCACCATCATGAAAAATTGTCGCAAAACAGTGCGTGCGCATTTATGTTCTACCTGTTTTGTTTCAAAAATAAATCGTCCACATACTTTCCTCTTTCTTACCTCTTTAGCTCTATGTCTCCTTTGTTGTCAATGGCAGAACTCCTCCATGCCCTACATGTTCACTGTAAAGCAGGGTTTAAAGCTGCTCCTGCTCTACTACACCGGTCTTCTGCCTTTTGTTCCCCTCGGAGAGAGTTTCCTGCAGTTCTACTTGCCACAAATCATAAACAGGTCAGTATACACCAAATATTTCCATACTATGTTGTGTGCCTGGTAATAATCACACAGATGCATTTTCACTAATCTCTTTCTTACAGAGAATACATACCTGAAATGTGGATTATGAGAAGCAGATGGCTCGTCTTTTTAATTCAAAGGTAACTAATAAAGTAGTATTATCAGACTATACTTTTATTTAACTTTTTATCCTTAGATTGAAATGGTTTTCTGTGGTTTACATGTTTCTTTGTCAGACTAACATTGAGAAAAGGGATGTTCAAGCACCTCAGAGACAGAGGAATTCAGGTCTGTGGCCATGCTATATCATGTTTTTGTGTTGTTAAAGGAATAGTTCACCGAAAAATTTAATTTGCTGAAAATTTACTCACCCTTAGTTTATCCAAAATGTTGATGAGTTTGTTTTTTCATCATAACAGATTTGGAGAAATGTAGCATTGAATCACCTGCTCACCAATGGATCCTCTGCAGTGAATGGGTGCCGT
>NW_015505206.1:1822525-1827485 GCF_001515645.1 Sinocyclocheilus grahami | reverse complement strand
AAACAAATCCATCATTTAGACGTTTTTAACTTCAAGCTTTTGGTTCAAATTTGAGTCTTCTATCCATATCAGGAGAGAAATATGGACAGATTAAGCACTGTTTACAAGAGAAACCTATTCTAAACAAACATGTCAGTGGATATGGTGTGAGAGGACAACAGGTTATGTATATTTTCACTGGAAGAAGCATGGTTATGGAATCCACAACTTTTCACTTCACAGAACTTTAAATGATGGACTGGAATTGTGTGGATTATTGTGATGTTTTTATCAACTGCTTGGACTCTGATGGCACCCATTCACTTAGTGAGCAAGTGATGTAATGCTAAATTTCTCCAAATCTGTGCCAAAGAAGAAACAAACTACATCTACATCTTGGATGGCCGCTGAGTGAGTAACTGTTCAGCAATTTTTCATTTGTGGGTGTACGTCCTTTAAGAAACAGCTTAGCATATTGAGTAACTTTAATTTTCAGTGAGAAACTGGTCTCAGATTGTGTGTATGTGCCTACATGCATCAAAATCAAAATAAATTTAAAAAATGTTCTTTTTCTCTTTAGATTCATCTCTTTGTGTGTAATAAGGAAGAGGATATTAAGACTGCATTTGCTGCAGGAGCAACAGGAGTCATGACTGATTATCCCACCCTGTTATCAAACTATATTAGAAGACACACACAAGACACGTGATCAAACACAAATACACAATGTACTTGACCCTGGTCCAGTCAAACACACACACACACACACACACACACACACTGTACAAATGCTGTTTGCCTTTAAACATACAGCCAAGTTTTATATCAATCCCATTATTAGCTGATCAGCACTGGCATAGTGTTCACATAAAACTTGGTTTATGACATTCTTCATGGGACATTTCGTGAGTATGAAAACACATGAGATTAAATAGAACTCATATATTCTACAAGTGGACTGTCTTCTTTGCTCCGTTCATTATTATCCCACCATGTTCACAGCATGTTTATTGTGGTTTTCAGTCGGTCAGCGTCAGTTTAGCGCCTCCCTACCTATGTTTGCAAACAAACATTATCCAACTTCTTTGAGGCCGTGCAAAGTCCATCAGCTGTGCTCAGCAGGGGATCAGTAGACATCAAAGACTGAATTACACGGTCCTTTTGAAAATCTTCTTTAGATACAAAAATGCATGATCTTTCAGTGAACCATTTGATGTCACACAGAACCGCGGCGGCTTTGATTACACAGTGAAGTATTTTCAAATCATCTGCGTGACTTAATTGTCATGCAAACAACCAGAGGACCCAAAATCGCCACTTCTAGAGAAGCGATAAGAGACGAAGATAACCAGAACACGAGGGCTTTGTTGTTTCTGCTCGCTGAAACGTTCGCGCAACTGTAAAGTTCAGGTGACTTCAAACGCACGGGAAGAGCGCCTCTGATTGGCTGACCTATATTTCCAGACGTCGCTGTCTGGGTTCTGATTGGTCAGCTACGGTATGTTTTGCGCCACATGACATATAAGAAACTTCCTCATAAAATACAGTAAACAAATCCACGGATTATATTCGGCTGCGACGTATTGAGCGCGCTGGCTTGCTTGAGTTTTGGGAATTACGAAGCTTTCTGTTGACATCACACGGTTTCGGCAGTAAAGCAGGTCGACAGACGGGGGGGGACAAAGGAGGGAGTTGTGGGGGAAGCGCCGCGCGCCGCACGTTTGTTTGGTTTAGTGCGCTTGATTAGTGAACGCTCAGGCTTCACGCCGTTGAGTTGTGCAGGCTTCTCTTCTGGCGGCAATACTGCGACCAGCGCTTGTCTGGAAGAAATCGTTTATATTTAGGTGAGTCCCTTTTCATTGTGTCAGATGGAGCAAGGAGGTTAGAAGCAATTCTAATCTGAAACGGCTCTACTCGTGCTTGTAGAGCCTGTACGCTATGGTGAAACTGTTACTTGTATATTTAGAGGGTTTTATTTCGAAACGTGAATAAAGGTGACTGGCATGCATTCGCTAGTTCTGTTTTCTATCAGTGAAGGGGGAATGATTCGATTCCGCGAATCGGTTCTTTCGAACAGTTCATTTCAAAAACGATTTGGCGGTCATTTTAAGCTGTGACGTTATGACCCAGGGGGTCATAAAACCGGTTTACCAAATTAACCAGGCTTATTCCAGTTCGTCTGACTAATTTTGGTTTCATAAAGCACATTTACCATAGCTCACGCTCAGTCACTCTGGCAATGTATGCTGGGAACTAACCTGGTCCGCGGCAGGCTGACTGTCAGGCTGAGCTGCGCTCCTCTAACACGGACCAATAGGAACGCGTTGATATTACGGCGCGGACTCTCTCTCTCACACAATTATTTGACGTTATTATCAGTCCAAAAATTTTTTTTAAAGTATACAGAAAACATTTGAATAGACTGCTACATGCGCATTCGGTTGATCAGCAGTTTCTAGCCATGCAGCCGTTCTCTCTGGTTTTATGACAGCTGTACTCTATGGTTATTAGTAAAACAGTACACTATAAAATTGCTCTTTAAAGCTCTAATAATACTCAATTAAAAGTTTAAATCACTAAATTAAAAATGAAAATAAATCATATAAAACAGACTATATTTTACAAGATAAGAGGAATGCACATTAACTAATTTGAGCTAGTAATTAGGGCTGTATTAGCTAGCTAACATTTGATTTACAGTTACTGCTATCATAAAAATACACTTATTTGTAGGATTAAAATGTCACATTTAATGTCCAACAACAAATATTTTAGCAGAATGCATATTTTATTCAGAATTATTGCGCTATTGTTCCATCTGTTTATCGCGCATGCGCGCAGCAGCGCTCGTTCACTCACGTGAGCCTCGCGCACTCCTGACAGCAAAATGGATATATTTGCATGACTTTCTAACATTTACAGATTCAAAATATACCTGTGACATGTCAGTTATGCAGTGAGGAAAACACAACGTCTCAAATGCATTAAACAGCACAGATATATTCGCTGTTTGTCATGGTGGATCGATTTGATCCATGATCGACCTTAAGGGCTAAAACTTAAGAATAATTTAATTTTACCTTTTAAATAATACTCAAATAAATTTACATATATTGGCCAACGTTTGGCTCAGAGTACTTTTTATAAAATCAACATATAGTGAAGTAAATTATTTTCCACTAAATTGTATTTGTAACATTTTGTGTTATTCTGCTAATTATGTATTTAATTTTTGCCCCATCAGTCAAATCCTCGTTACTCCAAATTTTACTATCAACGTTCTCGGCTCATTACGAATCGGTTTTGTAAACCGGTTCAACCGAATCGTTGAACGCACCCGACTCATACGAACGATTCTTTCACGGTTTTCCGTCTGCATTGTGGGCCGTGCTGTAACGATGTAGTCCATATGAACTGAAACTAGAAACGTGAGCGTGCCTGTGAACATTTTGTAACTATTAAAGTATGTTATAACCCTGTATTATATCTAAAGCTGTATTTATTACAGCATGCCATAGTTATTCATTACCTCTCACCCTTGTTTACCCTCGTGCCTGGCATGCCATATATGGGGTAACTACAGTGTGGGCAGCCAAGCAAAGTAGGTCATGTGGAAGTTTCCTTTTTTCCTGCTATATCTCTGAAACAGGATACAATATTTGCAGCGATGTGAAAATGCTTTTCAAATGCACAAAGGAAAAGATTGCCATAAGTGTCACGTCCAGCATGCATAACGTCTCAAAGCATTTAGTTTGCTAAATCAACATTATTTAGCATATTCATGTTAGTCAACATTAATAGCTGACGATGTCAATGCCATGCTTTCTAACGATGCATTTGGCAACCCCGCTAGGAGCTGTTTTGGCTGTCAAAGCTGCTTTGTAGCCTTTCCCTCAAGTTTTCATGGTCATATTTAGACGTGAGAAGCAACAGCAAAATTTGTTATCCTTGCAGATATGATCTGACACCGTTTTTGATTGTGTGTGTTATTCAAAGACATGGTGAAGCAGACCAAGGCCAAAACTTTCCAGGCCTATCTGGACTCCTGTCACCGCCGCTACAGCTGCGTCCACTGCCGTGCACACCTGGCCAACCATGATGACCTAATTTCTAAGGTGAGAGTTCCTTTGTCTGACTTTTGTGGCACATTTACAGCTAGATTTGTTAATTGTGAGGCTGTTTGCATTAAAGACTCCCGTGTCTGTTTATTTTCAGTCATTTCAAGGCAGTCAAGGACGTGCCTACCTGTTCAATTCTGTGTGAGTATCACTTCTGGAAAAAAATCTCAGAGATTGAATCACATTGTGATGTAAGAAATAGTTGGTTTAACTGTCATTTTGTGATTTCAGGGTGAACGTGGGTTGTGGCCCAGCAGAAGAAAGGCTGCTGCTGACCGGTCTTCATGCTGTGGCTGATATTTACTGCGAGAATTGCCACACCACACTGGGCTGGAAATATGTAAGCATGCTTCATTTTAATAAGAAATGTAGTAGGACACATTTTTTTGCCAAAATGGCTTTATTTGTATCACTACCCTGCAGTCTGATTGCAATTCCCCCCCCCCATCTTTCTCCTTTCTTCTACAGGAGCAGGCATTTGAGTTAAGTCAGAAGTATAAGGAGGGGAAGTTTATTATTGAATTATCTCACATGATTAAGGATAATGGCTGGGGATGAAACATTCAGCCTTTGCTTTAACTTTGTCACCGCTTGCAGCTTCTCCAAGAACGTCACAAGATGCTTTCTTTTATTTATATATATATATACCTTTTTCCACACTTGTATCCCAATGCACCAGTTTTTAAAGGGAGGGGAGGGGGTCTTGGGTGATTGGTTTGTGTGTGTTTGTGCCTTTTATATGTGTTTGGAGGTGTGCTTGTGTGTGAGGCATGCTTGAAAGAAACTGTGCTAAAATGATGAACTACTTAAATCCAGTTTCAAAGAATTCTTAATTTATTTGGGGGGGGGGGGGGGGGGGGGGA
>NW_015505206.1:1791816-1822515 GCF_001515645.1 Sinocyclocheilus grahami | reverse complement strand
GGTTTGGCATAAGCCCTCAAATTCTCCAAATTAAGTGCAGTTCATGAGGTTTGGATATAGTATGATCAAAATGCCAAGATCCAATGTCTTTTTATTCAATTCATTTTTACTTTAAAGAGCGAGGTATTTGTGAATGAGAGTGCGAGTGAAATTACTTTACTGTATGTTGTTTTTGCGCGTGTGTGTGTGGGTGGGGGGGGGGCTTAGAGTGGATCATGTGCAATATGTGTGTATGAGACAGTTTGCGTAAAGGATGATTCATGCCTCCAAATTCAGTCATTTTGGTTGAATTCATCTTTTACTTTACCAAGTCACTGAGGAATCCCAACAGATGAGCATCTGCTCGTGTGTGTGCATGTGAGTGAGCGAGCGAGCAGCAGGCTTGTTGCTGTAGAGATGTCCACAGTTGACTGACATTCTTAAGACACTTCAATTACAGCTTATAAGATGTAATTGGGATACAAATTTTTCTCTGTTTGTCTTGTTTCTAGTTTTTTTGTCTATGAGAAATGTATTAAGTATAGTCTAACATTGAGCAGCATGTACAGAGACATTGATCTGATCATGTTAGAGCAGACAAGTAAATGTGTTTATGATTGTGTAGCAGAGTATTTCTTTGAATGCTAAACCATTAAAGTGTATTACATTAACCTGATTTTTTTTTACATTAAAGTATATGGTAAATTAAAACAGTTTTTTGTTTTGTTTGCTTTTTTCACTGAAAATTGGTTAGGAAGCCGTGTACTTCAATGTTAAAGTACACTATTCAATATTCTTCTATGTTAAAATGATACATTATAAACAAAAGTACAGTGTACAATACAATGTACACTGAACAACTACAAGAATGAACATGGAAACTATATGAACATTTTCAATGCACAGCGATCGTAAATATGATGGACTTGGTATTTAATGGAACTTCTTACTCGTATTTTACGCGTATATTGACGCATTTTATTACACACACACGAGCAAGGATTAGTATAATGGATTGTAGAGCACCGCAGGAAAGATAGTTTGCGGTTTGATATTCAGATTTCTTTTGGCTATAACTTCGCAGTGCGCTGTCATAGACATGCAAATAATACCGAATATCATTCTCCATGATTTGTGAATTCAGGTGACGCTGTCATTCGGGCCGAAATCAGGTTTTTTTTTCGTAGTGACTCTTAATTTTATAATGCCTATAGCTCCAAAAGTTGGACGCTTAGAGGGACCAGACTCTGCCTACTGCAAGCAGCAGCTGCATTCGTTGTGGGAGCTGCTCTAATAGAGGGGTAGCGCATCCTGACAAGCTCAATAAGTCCTACCAGCTTAAACAATGAGGTCAAATTCATGATTAAAGTGGGGAATTAATGACAACAGAATGTCAGGAGGCCAGTTTAATGCCTCACGTGAACGACGCTCCTTTTTACAGGTGGTTAACTGACCAACACTGCACTGTGAAATTTTTCATATCAGAATAGTTAAGGAATCAAGGAAAGGTACAACAACCAAAACTTTATTGTCAAACAAAGTGTATATATGTGTATAAGCTCATTTACCTATTGAATTGGAAACCGTTATTCACTGGAACAGCACCCTATGTCAATATTATACACAAAACGGAGGGCAGAGCCAAGAGAAACACGGCCACGCGATAAAATGCGATTGTGAAAGTTTTCACAAATCGAGCTCGACCTGAAACAATGTTTTTGTATTCAATTTATTTATAGCCAAATTAAATCTGAATATCAAACCGCAAACTATCTTAAAGAGCGCGAAACAATTCTCAAATGAATTAACGGTGCTTTTCACTAGTTCAAAGGACACAACTCCGAAATGTTGAATGGTTATATAATACTCTACAGACAACGTGGTTTATAAATAAACTAGGCGGAAACAAGAGGCAGCTTCTCTGACCTAATTATCAGAACCACCTCGAGTGAACCGGATAAAGACTACAACTCCCACAACTCTTTGCGCACATCGGTGACGTGGCCAGCGTTACCCAGCAGACCGGGACGATTTGAACTGCATTTTGGATGCAAGTAATTTTCTATTTCATTTCATTCTTTTCCAACTATTTTACCGGTGGGTTTTACTTTGTAGGTGATCAAATACAGTCTACTTTATTAAAGCCGGTAATTTCGCATCACGATGTCCGGGAAAATCAAAAGCAGGAGTGCTGCAAATGCCGACTCGATATCTGGCAGTGTGTCCTGCGACGAGCGCATCTTACGGGACTGCCACCAGATGTACACCGATCCCGATAGCGGTAAGAAACCGGTCTCTTTAGAAACGATTACATTCTCATTGATTTACCTGGTTTAGTAAGGTATTAGAGCTGTCTCTAGGCGTAGATAGGAGGTGCTAACGGTAGCCGGTGAGCTAAAATGCTTTTGAAGTGAAAGTGGCCTGTGGGAACCGGGAGTTTAATTTTTATACCGATCAGAATTGACAGACAAAATTGTTTTGGGCAGACTTGTAATTTGAAATGACACATCAGATCCCGACATTTGTGGGCGTGACACTCTGGGGGTGCTGTACTATTATTCTGAATTGAACTGATCTGTGGAAACGGGGAGTTAACTTTTTTTAGAGCTATCTAAAATCAAAGACAAAACTGGTCATATATGAGTTTTTGGAGGGCTTTTATTTTGTAAGGCAACATCAGATCATCCTGAAACTGGCGGAGGGACACCCTGGGGTACTGGACTATTAATCTGATTTGAAATTGTTCTGTGGAAACGGGGAGTTAACTTTTTTTAGAGCTATCTAAAATCAAAGACAAAACTGGTCATATATGAGTTTTTGGAGGGCTTTTATTTTGTAATGTGAAATCAGACAGTCCTGACACTGGGGAAATGACATTCTGGACTGGTGTACTGTTAATCAAAAGTGAAACTTTTTTTTTTGAAACCTTTTATAACTATGGGAATTTACAGATAAATATGGCAATATACAAGTTCATTAAAGGGTTTTATTTTGTTATTTCTCATCAGACTTTTTTTTTTTTTTTTTGACTTTTTTTTTTGTTTTTTGTTAAATTCTACATTTAATATTACTCAACATTAAGTCATTTTCATTTTTATCAGACCGTTTTTTAAACATTTGTATTATTTTAAATGTATTCATTCATTCATTCATTCATTCATTGACAGAGAAACTGGCTCAATAAATGAATGCCAGAGATCACTTTTCCTTTGATCTGAGTTTTACACGCTATTACTGTAATGCCTAGTATATGCGTGCACCGCAAAACAGCGTGGCGGCTAGAATGACCGTGTTTTTCAAAGTGGAGGCTGGCTTGACCGCAGTCTTTAAAGGATAGTTCTCTCTCTCACACACACACACACACACACGCACAAGCACAAATGTTCTTCACTTACTCACCCACTGTAAAACTGAAATACTGACACTTTCTTTTGTCTAATCACTCAATCCTTTGCTCTGTAGGATTAATAACAATCGCTCAGACTGTTGGGGTGACCTTGCTGCCTCCCCGGAAAAAGATAACTGTGATGTTGATGGGGAACCACTCCGCTGGAAAGAGCAGCTTTGTCAATTGGTAGGCTAATATACAGACATGAAAACATGCACTCAGATTGCTGTTTGTGTTAGACTGAAAAAGTGAGAACCATTAGTTCAAACAGTAAGCCATGCATTTATTGCTTTGCAGGTATGTGGAGGAGCATATTCAAAGAACAGGGGTCGCGATAGAGACACAGGGCTTCAGCTTTGTTACAAGTGGGCGAAAGAGGGAATCGCTCACAGTAAATATGACCCCATGCATATTGCATGAAAGTTTTGTGTGACATGGTTTGGGCATGAAATTGGCATTTATATAAATGTCTTGTATAACAACTGTCGCCTTGGTTTTAGGGAAATGCAACGCTCCATCTCTATCCCCATTTCAAACCACTGCAGGAGTTTAAAGGTTTGTTGCTGAATCGCACTAAAAAGAACTACAGGCTTATGGAAGCTGTGTCTAAATTGCAACTTTCTCTCAATTTCAGGGGTGTCAGAATACCTCAGCACTGAGATTTGTACTTCACGACAGAAACGTTTCAGCTTGGTGACCTTTGTTGACACTCCTGGTCTGGTGGATGGAGATATGAAGTACCCCTTTGATGTGGATCAAGCTATTCTGTGGCTCGGTGTGTATTTGTGTGTTCCAGAGTTAGTATTTTTGTAATGTTGTTTGTAAGTCTAAAGTAAGTATTATAAATGTCCATTTGTAGTCCTAATACGTGTCGCTGTATCCTGATTCTGCCTGTCTACACCAGGTGAGCTCTGTGATCTGATCCTGGTCTTCTTTGACCCAATGGGACAGGCTTTATGCAAGCGCACACTCAACATTGTAGAGAAACTGAATGAGAAGCAAGGAGACCGTCTCCGATTTTATCTCAGTAAAGCGGATGAGGCTGGAGGAGATTCTGATCGACAAGTAAGAAGCTCTTATACGTGCAAAATAAAATGTATAACTACTGTGATCATAAGCATATACACTACAGTTTAGAGAAGCATTTGTTTGATCAATAATACAGTAATAATAGTAATATTGTAAATTATTACAATTTGTAATACCCCTTTTATTTTAAAATGTCAAAATATTAAATATTAAATATCAATGTATTAATAGTATATAAAATATTAGCTATATATATATTCAAGGGACTGTAAAAGATGAGATCTTTAAAGGCAAATGGTCTTTGTTTGACTGTTTAGTAACGATATGTCAAATTGCTTTTGTTATTGGCTATTTCAGAGAGTTATGATGCAGATTGTGCAGGAGCTTTGCAAGCGTCCAGGACTCAACAAGTGTGGCTTTGACATGCCCACCATCTATGTACCCAACCCTAATAAGGTGCTACCACAATCTTTCAGTTCCTCACTGTAACTGTGACAACTTTCGTGCTTAAGTAAAGATTACTGAAGCTTTTTCCTTACTGTCTCCACCATCAGACCAGTCGATGTGTCAATCAGATAGAGGAGGTGTGTCGGACTATAGAGAAGACCATTAACCAGACTGTGCAGAACACGCTTAACTCATTGGAGAAGGACTGCAACCTCATCACCGAGGCCATCACTGAGACACTTGATAATGACCGGTATTACATCCTTGTATTGTATTCATACATATTGTATAGGTAAATGCCAATGTTTATCAGATTGTCTAATATTACAATTGCCATTGTGTGTTAAACTCTCTATAGGCAGTGCAGTATAAAGAACCGTCGATCACGTTTCAAGGGCTGTTTGTTGGGCATGCTGGGTTTCACTATGCCCCTGCTTCTGCTCGTGACCCTGGTGCTTGGCAGCCTCTCTAAAGATGTGCTGGTGCTCATGCTGGGTAATAGTGGCATAGAGGCACTCACACTATATGTGGTTAGTATGTATATGCATTCGTGTGTGTGGGATTCACTGTAGATACTGATGTAAGTGTGGGTTTGTGTGTTCAGGTTCCTGCAGTGAAGGCGTTTGAATCCTTGTCAGCAGAGGTGCAGCTGTACAGTTGTGCTGGACTGGTGCTGTTGTCCTTCATCTTTATCCTCCTTGCTCGCTTTTCTTTCAGGTGAAAAAAGTTTTATAAACTTTACATGCGTAGTAGTTTTTTCTTTATCAGCCAGAAGTAAACATTTTATTTACTTTACATCATTCTAAAATTTGGCTTCTTCTGCCAGCACTGAAGGAGGTATTTACTATAATGTTTACATTTTATTAATCTTAGACCTGCAGTAGAGGGAAAAATTCTGTGGGGGGAAAAACAACCTTCCTATTTTATAAATTTAGAAGTCATAGAATGTAGTGCTACGGACTATTTATGATATTTCTAGATTTGTTTTTTAGAACTGTAGCAGAAGGGAAGATTAGTGAATAATTTGATGAATTTCAAATTTACTCCTAGCTATTTTTATTTTACGGATTTCCTTATTTCCTGCAGCAGAGGGGAAGATTGGTGCATTTTGTGAAGGGTAAACCGTATCAAATTTCTTCTTAGCTATTTATTTAATTACCTACAGCAGAAAGGAAGGTTAGTGAATATTTTTGGACAAGTTTTATGGACAATTTATTTGTTTATTCACTAACCTGCTGCAGAGGGGAAGATTAGTGATTCATTTTTGCCCCTTTATGCCATATACTTTCACTGTGTGGAAAAGACCAGCTTCAGCATTTTGCTAAACATCTCTTGTTTTTCTCTATTCCACTTTTAGGACCAAACCAACATTCTCTGGGAAACAAAAGAGACTGCTTCAGCAAAAACTGGAGTATGTCCAGGAGGTAGTGAAGATCAAAAAGGTAGTGTGCATTTGTGTTGTGTTGACTCATCTAAGAACAGCTACAGTGATGATTGACTCGACTAATGACTCCCTTGTATGTTTATGCAGAAAAATCTCTATGAGGAGTACCTGCGTCAGAGTGTGGGTGATCAGGACATGAACTGAGAGGGAATATAGACTTCAAAGATCTGGATAGGATGAATACAGCACCCAGAAGTACCACTAAACCGCATCTAATCATTCCTGTAATGTAGCAGACACAGAGAAGGACGCTTGGTTACACACTACTGCTCCTGTTAGCTATGTCTTTCAGCATTAAATAATGATGGAGCTGTGGACCAATACTATGTTTGTTTTATTTTTTTAGTCTCATTGCAGTATAACAATTGTACTGTAAGGAATAGTTGAAGGGCCACATTAGAAGATTGGATTAATGCTCTGAATTATCTTATTGTTTGGCAATATCATTCTCCTTTTCTCTGCTATGTACCTAAAATACTCTGTATTTTATGGTAAATTACCAGAATTACTGAGAAATGTGAAGCCCTTCATTTATGACATTAGATTCTTATGACTTCTGGTGTTTATTTACATCATTGTCAATTTTAATAGAAATATTGAAGCTGGCTTTTGTATACCACGGTTTCCTAAGTTTTTATGTCAAGTTATTGCTGTTACGATAATAAAATAATAAATGTATTTGAGTTTGGCTTCATTGCTTTTCAGAAACTGGCAAAGCAAGAACTAGCTGCTAACTAGGCCAAAATCCTCTTTGGAATTTTCGAGTGTGTGCTTTCGTTCGTTCGGAATGTAAAAATTATATTTCAGACTCTTTGCTTTGCTGTAACACATCCATTTAGATTTAAGATTAAATCTGAACTTTTTTAAATCTTTGTTGAAAACAAAATCATGTCCATTATTGTCAGGCCTGTATATTCTATATACACGAGTACATTTATTTTAATCAAAATAACCACATTTAGGACCAGCCCTTGGTACTGGTACAGATCTGTAATCAGTAGTTTACTATTATATATATATATATATTTCTAATTCTTACGCCAGATGTTAACATCTAATCTGGTATATAACTGACAGACTATTGTTTTGAGTCTATATATTGTTAAAACTTGCTTGCAATCATAGTGCTGCACCGTATGCGATGTTCTTTTGAATCGGTTCTTTATAATGAATCTGCCAAAACGGCTACTTGATTCTTTTGCTCGGAATCAAAACGATTATGACAAATCCTTGTTCATTTATCAGAATTGACCGCAGTTTATTAAAATTGCATGCAAATTCATTGGTCAAGAACAGTGGGAACTATTTTTCCTGCATTAGACAACTTTTTTTTTTTTTCCGTTGACAATAGAATTTTCAAACAGTTTCTACAAAAATCGTAAAATATTCTATATGAAAAACACAAGAATATGAAACCGACTTGATCACAATATTTTTATTGCGATTTTAAAGTAAAAGCGATAGCAGCACCCATACTGCGGAAAATGGTTGTCATGGCAATTAGGATCTATCCTAAACCCTCTGCAATCGACAACCTGCGGTGTCCATACAAGTGTTTTATTTCTCTTTTGTTTTGTCATTCAGTTGCACGATTAACCGCAGGTTTTGGAAAATATTCAAAGCCATCTAGCTATGTATTTACATACATCCTCCAACGAAGACCGCAAGGATAGTTCACATCCTCTCCGGCTATGTCTCAAATCCGAGTGAGCTGGCTACCTAGGCAGCATCCCAGGCGCGTTCTCAGTCAGCTTACGCCTACAAGGCCCAAAAGCGCGGTCTTTGTAGTCAGCTCACTAGATTTGGAAACAATCCACGCGTGTGTGTGTGCCTCGAGGGAGGATGGAGGTAATATTAGGTAATATCCGCAGGATTGAACCGGGGAAAGTTGTTTCCTGAACTCTTGGCGCAGTTTTGTTGAAGCCCGGCCCTGCTGCGCTTCACACAGGAAAAGAAAGACGGATGCGGGCGAAGGGAAGAATATCGAAACGAAAGGAAAATATCGAGACAAACGGCGTGAAACCATGGAGGTCTTGGACACGACGGCATCGCGCAGCGAGGAGGAGAACGATGGTATGAACAACCAGTAGCCTACTTGTTAAACTACAGTCGGCAAATAGAGCTCTGTGTCGATATAAACACATTTGGGCAACTATTCCGAGATTGCTGCGATTGAGTCAACGTTAGTAAGCAATGACAATCCGAGCTCGGCGTGCAAACATATCTGATCATGTAACGTTAGCTGCCGAATAGACAGCATTAGATCATACAAACAAAATGTGGGAATGCTGATGACAATCTTATTTTCTGTTGATGATCATAACAGAAGTCAACAGGTGTTTAGGACCAGAATCAATATTTTTTTTTAACGTGTCGTGTTTAAATTCGGTATAGGCATTGGACAAATCAAATCAAGTGCTCTTAGTGTCAATCTGCTTTCGGCAAAGTCCATCTTGTTAATGACATAGAGCTCTGTCATGTATATCTGTAAACGATTCTTTACAAATATGACTGTGTAGGAGAAAGGGACAAGGCTCTTTAGAAGAGTTTCTGAAGCGCTTCTGTGTTTTCCTTCAGCAGGAGCTGCGGCAGACCTGCAGACGCAGCTAATCGAGTGTCGAGCTCAGCTGGAGCACTGGCAGGGCCTGGCGAGCATCTGCGAGCTTAGCAAACAGGAGGAGCTCCAGGAACTGCAAAAACAGTGCGACCAGGAGATTCAGTCCTTGCAGGAGGCTCTGAGAGGTGAGGAGGGAGAGAGAGAGAGAGAGAGAGGGTGGGATTGAAGGAGAGTGGTCACCTGAGGTGGAGGTAAATCACAAGTCTGTTTGCGGATTGTGGATTAATCATGGAACCTCTGTGGAGAAAAGCCACACTGCGTCTTTACAGGAGTAGCTCATCCAAAAATAAAAATTATGTCAATATTTGCTCAGTTCCATGTCATTCCAAACCTGTTTTTCTGTGAAACACAAAAGGAGAAGAACACTTCTTTCCATACATACAACATGATAGCAATGAAATGTTGTACCCAAAAGTGCAAAACACCATAAAAAACCCTATTGATTTTGGCATGAAATGGAAAATGTCATCGTCTTTTCTTACCTATTGTGACATATGGCTTCTCTAATTAGAAAAAAATTAGGACGAGACTTGATTTGATCCATCAGGAATTGATTGGACCATTGGATTTTTGTCATTTGTTTATTGTGAGTGACAAGTTGCTGGATGGGAGGGATTATTGTTTCTCCTTCAGATGCACACGTCATCAGAGAAGAAAGGGAAGGGAAGTTAATGTTTTTGATGAAAGGTTATGAGGGCACATGAATTTAAAAAGAATGATGATGTGCATGAATAGATCATGTATGTTCCGTTTAAAAAAAATCCATTTGGTGTTATGGTGATGTTAAAAGAGTCTATACAATTTGAGAGCTGTATTCTCAGTGTCCTGTATAGACAGGATTTCTAAAGCCAGTTATTATTATTACCACATCCAATTACCAAGTACAATAATGCAGCAAAATAAAATACCTGCCAATAATATATGAAAACACAAATTCATAACTTGAAACTACATAATAAAATTAATATAATAAAATAAGTAAATAAAAAATTAAAGGGGGTGCTCAGCTTAACTTTGTATAGAGCCATATTATAAGGCTATATTATAAAAAAGGAGAATACTATACCTTGTCAAAGATCTTTAAGGAGCCTGTGAATGCGAAAATCTTGAGCTTTATACAAGTAAACACCTCTTTAATTCACTAATAAAAGGTGGGGGTGAAATGTGTTTCCACTAAAGTAATGAGACGTGCAGCTAATAAAGTTGTAAGGCCCCGAGCCTTTTGCAGTGACATCAGAATGACCTTGTTATCTTTAATCAAATGCTAATCACTTCTCTCTGCTCGCATATTTAAGGTTGCGGTAATGCCAATCACATTCAGATCTTTCTGAATGCAACAACATTCCTCACTTTTCACAATCCAATTAACAACCAAATTCACGTTGCTCAAACTGTAGGCAAAGTCCAGGTGGATGCTGCACACTGGTGGTGGTTGAGGAGATTCCCCCCCCTTCCATGTAAAGCGCTTTGCGTACCCAGAAAAGCGCTATATAAAATGTAACAAATTAGTAGAGCATAACGCTAGCAATGCGATGGTCATGGGTTTGATTCCCAGGGAGTGCATGAACTGTTAAAATGTGTACTTTGTATGCAGTGCAGGTCACTTTGGATAAAACATCTGCCAAATATGTAAATATAAATGCAATTGATAAAATAAAACCAACATCTTTTTTTCTTGTTCGATAAGCCGTTGCATTTAGAAGCATGTTATAGTTCAGAAGATCAGTTGGTTGCAGTTTCATTTCATTTGCCAACTTGCATGTCATGAAATGAAATTTAACCCAAATAATTGGAATTGACAGAGAATGTGTTTCAGTATCATTTTGTGACTGATCCCAGTTTTTTTTCTCCATCTTAGAAACAGCTGCTCAGTATGAGGCTAGAATATCTGTTCTGCTGTCAGAACGATCACATTATAGGAGAGCCACTTCGCCCCAGGACACTAAGGTTTGTGTGTCCTGCCCCCCCCCCCCCCTTCTTTGTTATCCAAGTACTGAGGCCAAGACTGATTTTTTTTGGCACATTATGTGTCTTTCACTTTTTGAAACATCTTTCAGTTTCTGTATTAAAATGCCCGTAAGTCACTTCTGCATTTTACACATTTCATTGTGCATGCAGGGCATCTCTAAAAAGGGCAAGGTGGAGGGTACCTCTCATCCACAGGGTGGTTTCCCTCCCCTGCGAGCTGCTGACCATGAGGGCTCAGGGTCAGACTCTGATCCGCTGGAGCTGTTGGCGGAGACGTCAGATACAGAGACAACAGGCCTTATGATGGACTACTTTCCCCAGCACTGTGACTCGGCCTCTCTGTCTTCTTTCTCTATGGACACACCCTCTTTACCCCGACATACGCCCCCTCAAGATGACACCGCCTCCCTGGTGTCCACAGGAACGCTGGTGCCTGAAGCCATCTACCTGCCACCACCGGGACACAGACTGGTCACACATGCAGACTGGGACAAATTGCAAGCACAAGTCAGTATACGCCTAGTTTTTCTAGCAGGTTTCCCACGACCATTGAAAACTGTAATGTAACTGTATTTTAAGATTGTGGTTGCCAGGCCTGGAAAAGTCATGAAAATTAAAAAACACTAAAAAGTAAAGTTTTTCTAGTTACGCTTGGCTCTAGAATACTTAACAGCTAGAAATTACTATTCATGAGTCAGTGCGTGATGTCACCATCCCTCAACTAACTGAATATCTAACTTGAATCTGATATCATGGCATTTTTAGCTTGTAGAGCTTCAAGAGGAGGTGACAGAGCTTCAAAAGCAGAAAGCTGAGCTGGAGAAAGAACTGGATGTGCAAAGCAAAGAGACACAAAAACAGGTACAGAAACTCTGAGTTCCTGTCTTTCGCCACACAGACCAAATAAAAACAGCCAGAATGACTTGCATTGCTTAATATTTTTGTGTAAACAGTCATACATTGATACATTATTTCATGAGTAGCGAGTTCAAAAGATCACCATTTATTTGAAATAGATTTTTTTTGTAACACAATAAATGTCTTCTGTACTGTCACTTTTAATCAATTTAATGCATCCTTGCTGAATAAAATTATGTATAAAAATCTTAATGACCTCAAACCTTTGAGTGGAAGTATGTAATGAAATGTAATATAATATAATATATTTTTTTCAATGTGGTTTAATTGCTTTGAGCATACACCCTGATATAGCATATCTACAGATAATTACTTTCCAAAGCAAAGTTATATATTGATATCTTGATGTGTTTTTGTCTATTGCAGTTGTCGGTGCTTCAGTCTCAGGTGCAAACCTCTGAGACTCTTCTTCAAGACCTACAGAAATCATTTAGCCAGTCACAAAATGCTGTTCAGAGCAGATTGGTGAGTAGCAGCTGAATGGTGCAATCAAAGGGCAGCAGGAATCCATGATCCAACATCTTGATGAGATCACAAACTAATGAGTCTGTGTGTACTTTTTGTCATGCAGGCGGAGCTGTCTTACTCTCAGAAGAGAGTTTGTAATGAACTCTCCAAGTTGAAAGGTGAAGACACTGATGTGGATGAAAATAGCCTTCCACCCCGCAGTCCAACACTAGAGGTATGTGAATGAGTGTGTGTTTAAAAGCTAATTTGACAACAGGTGGTGAGAGGTGTGTGTGTATTTGTCTTAAGTGATTAAGTCAGTGTGTATCTCTATGCATAAGGCAGCTCACTGTGAGGAGAGGCTTCGTATTGAAATAGTCAACCTACAGGAACAGCTGGAGACACGCACAGAAGAAAGGGTGGGCTGCCTACATGAAAAAGAAACCTACAGTGACATGAAGATCTAAATGGCCATTCCTGCACTCATGGGTTCACATTCACATTTCTTCTAAAGAACTCAGACCATATGGGGAAACACGATTCCTTATCAATCTGGACAAACTGGAATTGCTAATACTTGAGTTTTGGGGAAAGCTAATACACTGACTACTAGCTGACTAGACTTAATGCTACTGCAGTGTAAGTTTTATCTTCCTGGCCTAAAAGCGGTCTGTCAATATCATTAGATAACATTACATTAATGCATTTGGCATATGCTTGTTTTTGCTTTCCCTCACTGTTCGTAAAACATTTGAATAAAATGTTTCCGAATAAATCATTTGAATCATCGTCTGCCATTTGTCCTGTTTGTTGAAGCTTTAGATTGTTTTCTCTTCAATGACGTTCACCTTTTTGTCTTTTCTCCTGATGTTTCTTGTCACATCTGCTCCTCCAGAAATTTTAGAAGGCAAGTCATGCATACTTTAACTTTTTGTCAATAGTGTAGATCCTAGTTGTTGTATGAGGATAGGTTTTGATATTTTAGTGTATTACCATGAAACTGTGTGTCCAGTGTAAGTTTGTGATTGAAATCTCTCTCCCTCAGTTAAGCTTGCCAGCCTGACAGTAGAGACAGACCGCATACAGATCCAAAAGGAAAAGGTATGGCAGCCTTTCATTCTCAGGAGTTATTTCTTGTGCGTTTGTGTGTGTTTTTTATGCATCTCTGCTTGACTCATTTAATCTGACTACCAATGGTTCAGACATTTTTTTACACAATATTACAAAATGGAAAAATTATTTATCCCTTTATAATTGGATGCACTCTCACAAAATTAAACATGCACATAATGAAATCATGTGACAACAGTGTAGTGTTGTTTGAAAAGTTTGTTGTATAATGCTGTTGTATAATGTGTTCAACATTGTTCAGTGTGTACAATGCAGTACGCTAGTATCCATTGTCCCATCTGTGTGTGCAGTTGGAGGCTGAGCTGCAGGAGTGTCGTGTAGAGGTGCAGGGTCTGCGATTGGCACTTTCTCACCTTCAGAAGGAGAACAAATCTCACATCCAGGAGAAGGTATGCCTGCATCTTGGTGTGAATAGGTGAATATCACTGAATTGGATTATATAGTAGTTTACATCTCTCCATGTCTGTCTTTCAGGCAGTGTTGCAGCAGCAGTGTTTAGAGTATCGCAGTCAGGTGATCAGTCTGCGCTCTCAACTAGACACTAGTCAAGCTGTGCAGAAGGATTTTGTGCAGCTGTCGCAGTCACTGCAGGTACTTCACTGATGTAGGATTAGCATTGAGTTCAGCATTGTGGCAAAAACTTCTAGCATAGTTTTTTAAAAATAATTTCTTCTCTCTGCATTCTCAGGTGAAACTGGAGCAGGTTCGCCAGGCAGAATCTTTGAACCAAGTGAAGCACATTCTAGGGGAGGAGATTGAAGACACTGATTTGCCTGCAGATGCCACATGAAACAATATAAGAATAGGTGACATTTTGGCCAACCAAAAGGAAGAGACTCTAGTGGACAAGGAGGTGGTCCTCAAAAAGGGCCAAGCTGAGGTGGGCTGCCTACATGAAAAAGAAACCTACAGTGACATGAAGATCTAAATGGCCATTCCTGCACTCATGGGTTCACATTCACATTTCTTCTAAAGAACTCAGACCATATGGGGAAACACGATTCCTTATCAATCTGGACAAACTGGAATTGCTAATACTTGAGTTTTGGGGAAAGCTAATACACTGACTACTAGCTGACTAGACTTAATGCTACTGCAGTGTAAGTTTTATCTTCCTGGCCTAATCCTTCTTTCCTAATAGATATACTGATGGAGATATATTACTCATTTTCAGCACCTGTCACCAGCAAAATAAAAACCAAAAAACATACTGGGGGCAATTGGAACTCTCAGACTACTACAGACCTACCCGTTATTGCTATAAGAAAAAAATCTATGTGCCAAAGTAACAGTATCATTAATAAATATATAATGAAAAGGACTATCATAATATTTAATAATATTCCACATAATATCGGAATATCTTTCGCCTTTATGTGGTACTAATTCTTTTAGCTGTCTTAAATAATGTCTTAATACATTAAATACATAATTTTTTAAAAATGAGATGCAACCTATTTTAATAAGCGAAGCTGTCGACTAAATGCTAGTTTTACAATATATTATTGTTTTAAAGATTAAATCTTTCAATTCATACCATTTGTATTCATAAGTAGTGTTACAATTGCCCCCAGTTTCACAGCCATGATGAAAGCTTTTATGATATCCACCAGCAACAGTGTTAGCATACTCCTTTTATGTTAACTTAAAGCCAGAAACCAAGAGATCAAATAAATATTACTTTAAATTAAATGCATTAGAAAATATTACCCCCTAAAATATTTTTGTACCTCAAATGGTTTTTGTTGAAACTTTATTTCAAAGTGAAATATTCATACTTACTGTTCTCAGACAGATAGAGAACTTGTGCTGAAAAGACAGTTGCCCCCTGCTATAATACTACCTACCCTACTATAATTATTTTTGCATTCAATTTAAGGCCAAAGTCCCTTTACTGGAAAGAGCCATCATTTCATTATGAAGCATCTGGTGCCTGAGCCAATGAACAGTGGAAGATCAATGGTATGTTAAAGAGTTGATAAAACACTAAATCTGTTTGAATGGGACTAATAAATGTTCATTCATATATATGTAGCACAATGTTAGTAACAAATCTGAGTGCATTACATATGTATGAAAAATAAAAGTTAAACTAAAAGACAGTAACAGATCACGCATGTTTTTTTATACACATCTTTATTTTAAGAATAGCGTTTTCATTAGAATATACCGTTCATAACAATATATATATATTAAATTAAGTCTTAATACATATACATAACACATTTTACTTAAATATTTTTTTCCTTTGTTCTATAAAGTTTTAGATTTTATGGATGATAAATCCATGATGGATTCACTGGTTCACAGTGGTTTACGTTTTCACTCCTGGCGAACTTCATTTTTCTGCTTTGGAGTGCTGTTTTGCTAATTTCTTCTTCGCTTTTTCAGTCCCACTTTTTGGACACTAGATTCTCATCTTTCTCTGTTCAAGAAAATAAGTTATGTGAGACAGGATGATTTAAAGATAGTCCACAACACTATTGTGAATTTCAAATAATCTAGGCACACATTGCTTTGAAGCACATAATCATAAAAGATATAGTCTTAACAGTCATAATTAAATTTTTAAATATGGAAATATTCTTTAAACTAACTGTTTTAATTGAACATAATCTACTGTCTGCATTAACTGGACAAACCCACATATATAAGGAAGAGTTTAGCATTAATCGTGCATTTTCCCTGCTGATAATGATATTAAGATTCTACAGTGGCATCTATTGCTATATGGAGCATTACTTTACAGTCATTCACTGATTCAGAAGTCGAGGTCTGAGGAGCTCCATTACTGATACTAGAACATATACATCTCAATCAACAAGCCAAAGAATGTAGCACAATTTGTCCATACACAAACAGACACAGGGATGCAGGCAGGCACGGACAGAGAGGATTATGGGATACCTTGCTTTGTTACAGGAATATGGAAGGGGACAGGATTAGGCTGGAATGAAATAAAAAGGGGTTGAGCAGGGGATTGAGTGAGGAGGAAAAGGGTAAAGAGGAGAAATATTTACACCACCAGAAGAAATGTAGTGCAGAGAGGAGGGTTCAGAAAAGAGGGCAAGAGATAAGTAAAGGAGAATACAATTTTAAAAGGGAAATGAATTAGTCATAATAGGAATTTATATTTGCTTGTTATACAGTTAGTCAGGACTTTATTACATGCAGTAAGTGGTTGAATTGGTTTTAATCAGTATTTAGTTATGTATTTGTATGTTACTTTAAATATGCTTAGTATGTTTATTTTAAATATCAATATCCACTTCTTTTATTAACATACACATTTATTAATCATTTGTAAATCTTAAAAAAAAACATTAACATATTTTAATTAAATTTGTGATGTGTTTGTGTGTTTTAAAAGGTTACTTACGCTCCAAGTAGTTACGGGCAACAAACTTAAGCAGCTCGTCAATAAGTATGACAGGGAAGGAAAGCTTCAGAACAACGATCCACTGGTCCAAGCTGAGATGGGTTAGTTTGAAGATCATCTGTTAGAGGAAAAGGCAGAGATTAGCAAATGATAGATTATAACAGTTGGATTAAAACAGAATGATGGGATAATTTATTTAAATGAATTGAAGTGAATTAATTAAAGAATTAAAATATTGCCATATAATGGATTTGCAGTTGAATCAGTGTTTGGGACATGACTTGAACTGCATTCCAGTTTTTTTTTATGCCCTTCCGTCGATAACTTCCCTTCGTGTCATTGACATGGATGTACATCATTGATTACGTTGCATAAGTGCCCACCTACTGGCGGAACCATTGCAATGGGTTGAAGTGGAACAACAAAGCCCTTAATCAGTCGAAATCTGCTTTGGAGCTGATTTATTACTTACATTTTTCCCTTAAGAATTTGGTTGATGCAGCATTATATATATAATATACAGTAGGTATGCTTGGGCTATTTTAAATATTAAAAAAATAATAATTTATATATCATAGAGTTGTTTGGGGTGGGGATAAATTAAACACAATCTGTGGTGATGTCACAATCGTGTTGCATTGTGGTCTATGGAGCAACCTGAAGTGTAATTATGAAGTAGACTTGCTCCCTCTGACAAAATCAAGGGGTCGAAGGCCTGTCCATATAAACGTTCCTCATCCACTTCACCAAGTGGAACACACTTCAAAATGGCAGTGGGGATTCCCCCGAGGAAAGTACTTAGGGAAGTTTGCGAGTATATGTCTAAAAGCGAACGCAGCCTTGGACATAAGAAGTGTCTCTTGGCTGGGCCTGGTCATGGTCTCCTAAGGCTCCTGGGCACACGTCTTTCATCACCCCCTCGTGGCAGCCCCTTTAGCCTGCATAGCAATATTGCTAAACACATGAACTGAACCGAATTCAGCATGCTGGATGGACGCCGCACTTACGGGCAGAGGATCCACATAGATGATCATGAAGTGAAGAGACATGGAGAGACTCATGGCTCCCACCAACCACACATTGCTCCACGGAGGCATACGCAGCAGAGACTGATTCTCAGATAAGCTGCAAAACCATCCGCCAATGTATGTTAAAATCAGCATAAAAACATTTATGATCAGCTGCTTTATGATGGTTGGATTTGGTAAGTACTGACCTGTTCAGAGCGTTGCACATCTCAATGGTGACCAGGACAGACAGAGCCATTGTCATGGGAGGAGCAGCCTCGAACACCTCACATTCAATGCCAGCAAAGTCCTCGTTCTCAGCAGTGCACTGCATGAAGTGGGACTGGGGACAGAGAATAGGTTTAGCATTATTACTTTATTGTGAAATGTACCACATTGTTACTGTCATTTATAGTTATCAGTTGTTTCATTCTCAACTTTCAGGGACATTAGCCATCAATTATTGCATCCCTGTAGCATTAGATTCTCACCAGCTGGTAGAAAGAGACCATGGGGCCATCTTCGCAGTAAAGGAACCACCAGCCAGCAGCAGCGACAGTTGCAGCACCAACATAACCTGAGAGAGATATTAAACAGAATCTGTAATGCAGTCTTGAGGTAATCAGGGGAATGTACAATATCACTGAATACATGGTGAACCTAGAATAGATCAGGGATGAAGCAGAAATATGGAAAGCAGCACACCTCCAATGGCCAGGTATCTGAAGAAGAGCCAGCCAGAGATGAGGGGCTCTTTGGGGGAGCGGGGAGCCTTGCCCATGATGTCCAAATCAGGGGGGTTGAATCCCAGAGCGGTGGCAGGAAGACCGTCAGTCACCAGGTTCACCCACAGAAGCTGAACTGGGATCAGAGCCTCAGGAAGACCAAGAGCAGCAGTCAGGAAGATACTGAAGAAGATGGAGAAAATAAATCTGGTTTAGAGTCAGCCTATTCCCGATTCCAGAGGGTAAATGTATAAGAGAGAGACTGTCACTCACCACACAACTTCTCCGACGTTGGAGGAGATGAGGTAGCGAATGAACTGCTTCATGTTGTTGTAAATGGCTCTGCCCTCCTCAACGGCAGCCACGATGCTGGAGAAGTTGTCATCGGCCAGGACCATCTCAGAGGCTGACTTGGCAACAGCAGTGCCAGAGCCCATGGCAATGCCAATCTCTGCCTTCTTCAGGGCAGGAGCATCATTCACACCATCACCAGTCTGGAGAGTGTGTAGAGGAGGTAGGGAGTAGCAAAAAACGCAAGCATGTTAAATGTATTTCTTAAATATATTTGGGCTTTTGTCAAATTTTCTGTAATTTGCTCCATTCAGTTCCTTTACCATTGCAGTGATCTCATCAAAACCCTGAAGGAACTCAACGATCTTGCTCTTGTGGGAGGGCTCAACACGAGCGTAACAGCAGGCCTTACGCACAGCCTCTCTCTGCTGGGCCAGTGGCAGGTCATCAAACTCACGGCCAGTGAAAGCACGGCCTGTCACATCCTCATCATCACTGAAGATGCCAATACGGCGGCAGATAGCCACAGCGGTACCTTTGTTATCACCTGGGAAGAAGAAATTATATTTTCAGCATTATTGCATTGGATTACCTATTATGTATTTTTGTCAGATGTTCTGTCAGCACTTATTTGAGGATCGAACATGATTCACCTGTGATCATGATCACACGGATACCAGCAGCCCTGCACAGCTCAATGGATCCAACAACCTCTTTACGAGGAGGATCCAGCATACCAACGCAACCCACGAAGGTGAGATCAGTCTGTGAGGAAAGCAAAAAAGGAGGGGTTAGCTTTATCAAAATTCAGTTATCATACTAGTTGGAATTCAAATGATGTGTTTGTCTTTCACACAAATCACACACCTCATATTCAGCAAACTTGGTGGAGTCCTCCAGGTTCATCTCCTCCTTTCTCAGAGGGTTGTCACAGGTTGCCAGTGCCAGGCAGCGCAGGGTATCACGGCCAGTTCCCCATTCCTTGATCACAGCCATGATCTTATCCTTAACTGGACCAGTCAGGGGCACACGGGTGGTTCCAACACGCACATAGGCACATCTGTCAATCACACCCTCAGGAGCACCCTACAACAATAACAATTTTGTGATTTAGATTCTCTTTAAGGTATTTAATTTTACTAGGTCTTTTTAAGGATTGGTCTTACCTTGACAAACATCTTGTTTCCAACAGGGGCCTTGGAGGCCTTTGCAGGGGAGCAATAGACGGACATGGACTTCCTGTCACGGGAGAACTCGAGAGTAAATTCCTTCTTCATAAGCTGCTTGACCACCTAGAAAAACCAAGGAATTAAATAAAAATTCTATCTTGGAATATGAACTTGACAGTTGAACTATTACAAAATATCTGACCATAAGTGTGTAGAAGCACCACTATCATAGATATCCTATTGATATTTCAGTCATAAATTAGGGCTAATACAGCTGAGGGACACAGTACAGCGGACCAACATGAACTTAAAGAGCTCCGAAGAGGCTGAGATACTTACAGTGCAGCATGTGTTGGCTCTCTCCACCTTGGACAGACCACGGACATCAGTGTTGAACACGTTCATCTTTTCAACCAGGCAGCACAGGGCGGTCTCTGTAGCTTCACCCACTTTCTCATAGATTCCTTTTGACTGTAAAACAAGAGAGTGAGAGTTAAGCTCAGTTGTTGCTCCACAAATGGAAGATATTTGATGAAAACAGAATAAATGTTTGCTTACCTCATTGTAGTCCAGAGAGGAGTCATTGCACAAGGCGCAGATGGTTGCCAGCTCAACAAGGCCATCATACTGACCACACTTGACAGGAAGTCCACCCTTAGTACTGTAAGGTAAAGTAAGGAGAACGGTGAGTCTCTCTGTGTGCGTGTGTTTGCATCACTTAATGAATATAAAATTTCTTACACTTCTCCCTCTGGTGTGTACTTGGATCCAGAAATGTCATACTGGTCAAGAGTCACAGTCTCCCCGTCCACCTTCTCAATGACGAACATCTAAATACCAAGAGAACAAAGCTTAAAACAGTAAGCAAAACAGAATGGTTTCGTGGTTGTAGTGAGAGGACTGGTGTATTGGTGCTTGCTTAATTTCTTTTGGAGCAAGACAATGTCTCTCACAAACCTTTGTAACACACATCTGATTGGTGGTGAGGGTGCCGGTCTTGTCTGAGCAAATGACGGATGTGCAGCCCAGAGTCTCTACAGAGGGAAGAGAACGGACGATGGCGTTCTTCTTAGCCATACGGCGGGTTCCCAAAGCCAAGCAGGTAGTGATGACAGCAGGCAGACCTATTTGGAAAATAACAGATGTGTCAAATACACACTGGTGGATTTACTCAATTTATAAAGTCATGAGTCATGAATCTTGTATGAATTTTTCCTTTTGATTTCACACTGCTGTACCCTGATTTGTATCATGACTCCTGTAAACTCACCTTCAGGGATAGCAGCTACAGCAAGAGCCACAGCGATCTTGAAGTAGTAGACAGCACCACGGATCCAGGAGCCACCGTGGACGGGGTCGTTAAAGTGGCCAATGTTGATGAGCCAGACAGCCACACAGATGAGGGAAATGACTTTGGAGAGCTGCTCACTGAACTCATCCAGCTTCTGCTGCAAGGGGGTCTTCTCTTGCTCAGTGGCAGCCATCTGGTCACGGATTTTACCGATCTCAGTGGAGACGGCGGTGGCAACCACAACTCCGATAGCCTTGCCAGAAGCGATGTTAGTGCCCTAGGAAAGCGAGAGAATGTTTTAGTGCTAGTGCTAGTGCTAGAAAAAGAAGAGAGGGACACCAAAAAGCTGACGAAAGGGAAACTCACAGAGAAAAGCATGTTCTTCTTGTCCTGGTTGACAGCCCTGGGGTCAGGAACAGACTCTGTGTGTTTAATCACACTGACGGACTCACCTGAGAATAAAGTGAGAAAAGAGCTGAGAGAAGGATAAAGTTACATGCAATGTTTTTGTGAGTATTGGGAGACAACTGATCAGATTTTGTAAATCGGAGACGAACCAGTGAGGATAGACTGGTCCACACGCAGAGTTGTGGAGCGGATGGCGGTGATTCTAATATCAGCAGGGACTTTGTCACCAACTACACAGGAAAAAGTTGAGAATTAAGAAGACATATATGAAGAACAATTCATATTTAAAAAAAATATTTATATATTTATACATCGAGTAATGGTTTGACAATTATTTAAAATTCTTCTAGTCCAGGGCTGTCCAATCCTGCTCCTGGAGGTCCACCTTACTGAGTTTAGCCACAGACTGTAGAAATACAAAGACGGTTCATTCCATAGATATGTATGGTTCACTCCTATACTTATGAATGGGTGAAACTGCAACGTGCCATATGGCGGAATAGTCCCGTCTTCTAAGTGAAAGAGCCAATCGCTGATTGGTAAAGTCATTGCGTCACTGAAGCAACCATTAGAAGCTCCGGTTCCCATAGAAACCTGAGGCTAGACCAGCTAAAGCGCATGCGCAGTCATTACCGCATTATGACTGCGCATGCGCACTGGCTGGTCTAACCTAAAAAATTTGAGCATAAGAAATGACATTGATGGGGCAGTTCATTTCAGATTTTGTTGCTGATTTGAAATATGTAATTTAATTGCGAGTTCAGGGAGCAGTTTTTGTGATTTCAGGATCACATTCTTTTAGAAAAAACTTGGTCTTGTATGAGCTGCCCGGAGGCATTGCAAATATGGCCGCCGAATGAACAGACTTTCCTTGAAAGGGACTTTGGTTTAGCTTCAACCCTACTTAAACCAAAATACAAAAAAACATGTTTCCACATCTCTTTGAATGAGGAAACCTAAAATTCTCCAAAACTGTTCACCAAGCTTGCAATTAAATTTCATATTCAAAATCACCAGTGAAATCTGACAACAACTGTCTCATAAATGTTGTTTCTTATGCTCATTTTCCAGGCTATGCTTATGTTTATTTTTCAGGCTAGCACAGCCAATGTGCATGCGCAGTCCTAGCACAACCTAGCAGCATCCGGAGCTTCTAACGGCAGCTGCAGAGACATGATGACTTTACTGATTAGCGATTGGCTCTTTTATTGAGCAGACGGGACTATTCCGCTATATTGCGCATTACACTTTCTCCCATAGGGAAGTCATAGGAGTGCAACGTCTTGGTATATCTGAAGTCTTTGCTTAAACACACCTGAACCAGCTAACCAAGGTCTTCAGGACTATAAAAACATCCAGCAGATATGTTGGAGCTACTTTGCATGTAAATGGCCCATCAGATTTGGCCTCCTTATCTAGTCTAAAGATAATTCCGCTGTCAATAATGTTTGCTGATCTTTTGGTGAAAGATTAGAGATTCAAAAGGGGGACCTGATCAAGGGGAAAATACATAAAAGAGAAGAATGACAAGGACAAGCCGACCTTCAACATGGTGTAAACAAGTGGCCTAGAGAAAATGAGTGATGAGGAAGGAACAGGTGGAAGAGGGAAAGAGAAGAGGCAAGGGATCGAAAGAGGGCAAGTCGAGGAACAGGTGCTGGGATGTATTTATATACAGGCCTTTTCTTTGCTCATGCTCTCGCGGGTTCTTTCAGCCTTTTCTGATCCCATTACTCTATATTCTTCCTCCCACTGTCACACACACCGTAATTGCCTTAAAAGGACGCTCACACTTTCTCAAGGGCATAAGTCGCATATAATCCTGTCGCCTCCACACACATGTCTCATTACTTGACATCATTGTGGTTACACAGTGTAACAGTTGGCTTGAAGGTGTTGCTTACTCATTTTCAGATCATTGCACTGTTCCTGTGTGTTAGAGTGTTACGAGATTGTTCTGTGTTGATGCTGTTAGACACTCGTGTCCACTTGTATACCTGAAACTTCCACAATGTCTCCAGGAACAATCTCTCTGGCTTTGATCCTCTGTACGCTCTTTCTGTCAGCACGGTAGACTTTACCCATCTCTGGCTCATACTCCTTCAGAGCCTCGATGGCGCTCTCCGCATTGCGCTCCTGTGAAAACAAAGTTCTTGATCAGTTCCTGCTCCCCTTAGGAGTTTACACCTTGACGTCTCTCTCCTTCCAAGGGTGTGCATACTTTCCAAATGACTGTTGTGCTAGCTGTATGGACCCTTGATGAAACCTGATCAGCTTCTAGTATTTTTGCCACCGGACCTTTGTGAATACTGCTGTGCCTAACCTTTGACCTCTGATGTCATTTACACCACTCTAAGTTCTAATGCTTGCATTCACTGTATATTATATATAGTGGCCCCCAAAATAGTTTTGGACTTCAGTTACTCTTGAAATGCATTTTTTTTATTGTATTAGATAACTGCAAGATAACTACAAGTGGTATCTTCAAACACATGATGCTAGAGCTTTTCTTAGTGATACCTTCAGTTTAGCCATTTACAATTATTTTTTAACCAACTGGACAATGTTATTTTACCAGTAGTGGATTTATGAGGTCTGCTTCTCTTAATTCACATGTAGTGTAATTGTAAGTGTAGTTAATCCTCACATTACCAGAACATTTCCAAATACGTTTTGCCTTCGATTTGAACAATATATCTCCTGTCTTAAGATTTAAAACCTTATAAACATGTTTTTGTCCAATGTTTTGAAAAGTGTTTTTTAAATTTCTTTTTACTTTAAATTTTATATTTCTCTTTTTATGTTAACAATAAGTTCATCTTAGTTGAAAATGTTGTCATTTTATTTTATTTATTTATTTTATATTATATTTTATTTATTTATTTTTTTGGAGGTTGCCTCTATTATCCAGATACCTGCCAGTGTATTTTGGGAAGTAAAATGGATGTGCATATTTACCTGCCATACTCCAACGACAGCATTAGCAATAAGGATGAGAAGGATGACAAATGGCTCGACAAAGGCAGTGACCGTTTCCTCGCCTTCCTCAAACCAGGCCAGTACCTGATGAACAGAGAGAGTGTGAGAGAGACATCCAAGATCCATATGGGAGGTAAAAGAAAATGTAATATTTACAATCCATTTCATTAGAGTCTGATTAAAGAGACAGTGGATGTATGTGAAATTGTGTGTGTGTGTGTGTGTGTGTGTGTGTGTGTGCACATTTGGGTGGTTTATGGGGACACAAATCTGTATAATGACATGGATATGACGAGGTAGGTATTACAATGTGAAGGTGGTTTATGATGACACTGCATATGTCCACATAATTCAAAAGGCTTAAAAAACATACCACATGGTGTTTTCTTTGAAAATCTAAAAATACACAAAGTGTTCTGTAATGGGTAGGTGTGTTTTCTGTGTGCGCATACGCTCTGAAAGTTTTGCTCAAGTAAGTGTAACCCCCCCCCCACACACACACACACACTTTATCTGTAAATTAAGTTATGGTTGAGGTGTAATTCTTACGTGTGCACAGTACACGCATCCCTCAATTTATGTCACGTTAGCACCTGCTGTCTGTCTTTCTCTCCCTCATCTTTACAGTCTCTCCACCAATCTGGCTTTCATTCCTTCCATCTTTGACCTTTGTGGGTGGATTCAGTTTCTTGGACTGGCTTAAGACCACCTTAAAATAACAGTCCTTTCCTCTCTGTCTTATTCACTCACTCTCTCTCTTTTTTCTTTTTCTCTCTATTCTTTCTCGGTCCTTGCTTCTCCTCAAAGCTTCTATCCTGGCCTTCTAAGGCCATAATGACAGCTGTGATAAGGCTCGACGAAGACCTGAACAAAACAGCAGAACTAATTGTGTCTGCTTCATTTATTTCAAAACAGATTTGGAAGAAAGAAAGAACTGCCTTTTTATGTGCCGTCACTCGTTCATTATCAGAGCGGCGGGTACTCAGATTTCAAGAGTGAGGGCATGTATGTGTCTGGGACTAAGAAAAGATACCTAGCATCTCATGCTAGCAGTGTTGTTTCACGCAAATATAAGAATCTCATACTACCCGGCACAGATAAACAGCTGGATTATTGTCTACCCATTATATACTCGAGGCCGTAGGGTTACCGTTTAGCTTGATTGACAAGAACGGATGGGAATGTGGGAAATGTGTCCCTGTCCTTCACATTCACATTATTAATCATTGTCTGTACCTCTAAATGAAACCCCGTCCATTCATTAAAATGTTACCTTTTACCTACATTACCTGTGCAAAGAGAGTTTTCTAAAAGCTGTGCACTACATGATGTTTACTTACAAAAGAGATGCAAGCAGCCAACAGCAGGATCCTGACCAAGAGATCTTCAAACTGCTCAACCACCAGCTCCCAGATGCTCTTACCTGAGAGAGAAGGTAATGTTTCATTTTATATATATATATATATATATATATATATAGTTCAATAAGTAAGTCAATATGACCATTTGGTTAGCACAACAAGCACGATCTTTGTTTGACTGAAAAGAGAAGTGCATAAATCAAATGGAAACTGACTGAAAAAAAAAACTGAATAACAGAACTGATGTCAATTCTACGTCTAGGTCTTGTCATATAATTCTATAATAACAGTAAATGGAGAACTCACCTTCTTCAGCGGGCAGCTCTGTGATTGGTCAGTTTGGTCCAGTAGACAAGAAGAATGGCAGATGTGAGTAGAAACAAAACCGTTAGAATTAGCCATCAATATCTTTCCCATCAACAATCACCATAACATAGCATATTAAATGATGGTATAATACTTCATTCTGAAATGAGCTGAATTCACGCGTATCAAAGTGTTCAGTTAGTAGTCTAGCCATTTGTCCTTTCGTTCGACCTTCTACTCACTTTAGTGCTTTTCTTCTTTCTTTGCTTTATCTTCTAGTCTTGCTTTAACAACTTAATGTTATTATGCTGCATGGATAAGTGCATCTGTTCAGGGTAATTTTGCCTTTGGCTGAGAGCTTTAAATTCTCTATGCAGTATGTAAAGTACTCCTGGAAATGTATGCCGTCTTCTCTAAAAATGTTTAAATGCATCTGAATTGAATTTAAAAAAGGTCTTGAGATACAGTATAACTAATTGATCTTTTTCGCTGATGTCTGTTCTCAACTGATCACAACTAAACATGTACTAAGTTGGGAATTCTTGCTACCTCCCCTTCAAAAGGTCCTGTTCTGTTAATTCATCCCAACATTGTTTCATTGCAATCAAACATCCATTCAGATTTTACAGATGCCTCCATCATTCGTCCACGCGTTCCTCACCATTGAATCCATACTTGTCTTGGTTTTTCTTGACCTGATCCGGAGCGAGGCCTGTGGTCTCGCTCACGCTGAAGTAGGCCAGGCATTCTGCTGTTTCTTTGGTGTGTGCGTTCTCCATCCTGTCTGCTCAAAGGGGAGACTTCAAAAATACAACACAAGAGATGTAGATGAGTTGGATTCCTACCCAGAGAAATGCAGAAAATCCAGTTTTAAGGCTTTTTACAGGAAACTAAAGTTATTTAAAAAACAAATTGAGTGCAAAAGAGATTACGCACCAACACTTTTTAAAAGTGTAGGATAGGGACAAAACAGATGGCCCCTTGATTCTCTCTCCCCTCTCTCTTTCTCTCTCCTTCTCCTCCCTCTGGAGCGCAGGGCTGACAGAAAGTGCAAACTTCCACCCATCTCTGTAGAGTTTTATAAAGACACCAGACAAACCATCTCCCAGGTCACACCCCTATTGGCTGAGATCAGACAAATATGGTGAGGAAGGGGCATGGCCTTGAGAAGAGAGATGAAGGGGTGTGATTGGAGCAATTGGGCGACAACTGCAGTGGGGGTGAGCAGCCTTGAAAGCGGGGTTGAAATTTGGATCTGTTTTTGGAACGTGCACCGACAGGAGGATGGAGACAGTGAATGGGGAATTGTGGTGCTGGTATGGTGGAGGGTGGAGGAGGGAGGAGGGGGAGGGGGTCGAATGAGCGATTGCTCAAATGGTTTTGGGATGTTGATATGCAGTAAGGGACGACCAAGGACTTGGCTTTTTGTGGGGATTAAAAACATACAAGGCCTTGTTATAATTATGTGGTACAGGATTAAAATGTATATCCATTCTGTAAGAGCTGTAATGTGAAGGTATGTTTGAAAATACATGAAGATCGTCAGATCGGGATTAGCACCCGAGATGAACAGCTATGGAAAAAAATGTGAGGCTAAAACAATTCTTCAGACATGGAAAATGTGCTGTAAAACAGGCTGAGGAGGGATTAATTAGCAAGAGTGCGTAAAGAGGGAAAGAAAGAGGTGAAGAACGAAGGAGGACTGTTAAGGTAGAAATGAAGGCATTATTAGATTCTGAATGTATCAGAGTTTGTAGATCTTTTGTCTTGTTGAGAAGAATAGACAGTGATAGATGACTGGTGAAATAATTTTTGCCAAACCAGATTAAGGACAGGAAGAAACCATTGTATTATTTTAGCCCATTTGATGGCCATTCGTTAATTTTTATGATTTTTTTATTTTATTTTAGCAAACTTAATTTTTAATGCAACTTAATGCTTTCAGTTAATAACTGTAAAGCTGGTAATTAGGGTGAATATAATAAAACAATGGATGAAGTAGGGAAAACAAGTTTTGCATTTAATATTTATTCTTTTTTACTCCGTATTGTGTAGTGAAGATATTTGTTTAAAATTAAGACAATGATCATATTTGAACTAAGACATCGAAAGTGGCAAATGATCAGTTGGTCAGTTCGATCAAGTCTCAGGCTCGTTTGCTTTAGAGGGGGTCACTTGAAACTAAATCCATACCATTGGACTTACATGACAATCAATTGGAATAATTCTTAGTGTGTCATTTTATTGGCTACGTTTATTTAATAATGCATAAAGTTGTATCATTTTGGCCTTGGTCTTGCAGTCCTACATGCATTACACATACAGGCACACCAGAGCATTATAAGACCATATCAGACGGGTGAGTAAATAAAGCCTTTCCTTTCATTCACACCTCATGGTCATGCCTACATGAAGTGCCTACAGTTCGTGCTTCCCTTCATCTGCTACTCTGCCCTTTGACCTTTGGATCATAAAGGCTTGTAGTTTTCAGGAGTAGTAACATTTAATTCCCCCATCAGATCTGACAATGTTTTCATCCATCAACACTTGTACAAGAGGGAACACTTTTTTTTCTTTTCTTTTTTTTTTGCATGCCACAATCCATATTATTATTAACTAAAATTAAAAAAAAAGTGTGTTAACTGAAATAAAATATAAATATTAGATACAAAACAGAATAAGAACTGAATTATAACTTAGAATAAATGATAAATTAGAATTGTTGACTTGGCAACTAACTGAAATAAAATAGATTTGAGTACTATAATTATTAAAAAACTGAAATATGAAGTAAGGCTAAATAAAAATAAATATTTTTTAAAAAGCTAATAAAATTACAAAAGCAGAAAAAATACTAAAAGCTCAACTTAAAATTAAAACTGAAAGTCTAAAAATAAAAGCCAATTCTTAATTCATTAATAGTATATAAATAATACTAAAATAACACTGCTCACACAAAAAAAAATGACTTCCTGTGTATATAGTTCAATATCAGTTTTGCTCTATTTAACAGTACTTTCATGCTGGTCTACATACAATGTTCAGTATATTCTCTGAAAGCCATTCTCTGCATCTCCTCACTGAAATATATGTGTGAAGACTTGTTCTCCTACCCTGACTATTGTTATTTAGGTGTTACCGTGGAACTAGACCCTGTTCTCTGTGTCGGTGGGGGGCTGGTGGTCCTTTAGCTTCTTATGTAACTGTAGATTGAGCAGCAGTTGTGTATTAATAGATCTGAGTGACGTGGATCAGCGGCAGCTCAACTCGATTGTTGGATTTTTGTGTTTATTTCAGGGATGGAGGAAGGGAGGTGACCCTCACAGCTCTTGCGTGGCTGAAGAAACGGAGAGCGTGAGGGGTACAGCAGATATTTAGACATTCAGGCTCTTAGTAAGTGTTAAGGTTACAGTTCACACACAGGCCTCAGACGTTCTGTGTCTTGTTTCATTTGACTTTCTCTCCTGTTCTTTGTTTCTTTACACTGTACTTGAAATCGTTTTCGCTACTGACTCTCTGTGACTTTTCAACTCTGACCCCTTGCCCCCACTCTGACCTGGGTCCCATCAGACGTGCTTGTGTGTCATGATTCTGACATCCCTGTCGTTGTACAGAATGTGTCCCGACGCTGCTGACATGTCTGTGCTCATGTTGCAGCACAGGTCGCATTGCTGCAAAAATGCGCTAGATGATTTCCTACCATTCACACTGAATTTCTTATATCCAAAATTACAAAATAATTTATTTTTGACATTATATGAAAAATACAACCTGATTTATGACAGATATGAGTAATATGTTATTTTAAAGCACAAACTATTGATAATATGGTAAAAAGAAAGAAATTAATGCTTAAAAAATAAACTAGTACTTTTGTTTAGCAAGGATGTATAAAGTTGATTAAAGTGACAGTAAATACATTAAAAAGATTTGTAAATTTAAATAAATGCTGTTCTTTTGAACTAGCTTTTCATCCAAGTGTCCTGAAAAAAAGTATCACCGTTTCCACAATACATTAAGCAGCGCAACTGTTTTCAACATTAATTATAAGAATTGTTTCTTGAGCACCAAATCAGCATATTACAATGAAGACTGGACTGAAGACTAGAAATGGCTGTTCCGCTTTGCCATGACAGGGATAAAATTCATTTTAAAATATGTTAAAGGCGTCCTATTATACTTTTTCAACTTTAGTTAGTCTGTAATGTTGCTGTTTGAGCATAAAAAAGATCTGCAACGTTACAAAGCTCAAAGTCCACTTCAAAAGGAGATATTTTATTGAACAGAAATCACTTTTCAAAAACTACAACGAACGACTCGTTTGGACTACAACGCATATTTTCCGGGATTTGTGATATCACAAAGATCGACGAATGGGACGAGACCTGGTTGAGCTGCACTAGAGAAGGCAACAA
>NW_015505206.1:1743202-1788022 GCF_001515645.1 Sinocyclocheilus grahami | reverse complement strand
TGTGTGTGTGTGTGTGTGTGTGTGTGTGTGTGCACATTTGGGTGGTTTATGGGGACACAAATCTGTATAATGACATGGATATGACGAGGTAGGTATTACAATGTGAAGGTGGTTTATGATGACACTGCATATGTCCACATAATTCAAAAGGCTTAAAAAACATACCACATGGTGTTTTCTTTGAAAATCTAAAAATACACAAAGTGTTCTGTAATGGGTAGGTGTGTTTTCTGTGTGCGCATACGCTCTGAAAGTTTTGCTCAAGTAAGTGTAACCCCCCCCCCACACACACACACACACTTTATCTGTAAATTAAGTTATGGTTGAGGTGTAATTCTTACGTGTGCACAGTACACGCATCCCTCAATTTATGTCACGTTAGCACCTGCTGTCTGTCTTTCTCTCCCTCATCTTTACAGTCTCTCCACCAATCTGGCTTTCATTCCTTCCATCTTTGACCTTTGTGGGTGGATTCAGTTTCTTGGACTGGCTTAAGACCACCTTAAAATAACAGTCCTTTCCTCTCTGTCTTATTCACTCACTCTCTCTCTTTTTTCTTTTTCTCTCTATTCTTTCTCGGTCCTTGCTTCTCCTCAAAGCTTCTATCCTGGCCTTCTAAGGCCATAATGACAGCTGTGATAAGGCTCGACGAAGACCTGAACAAAACAGCAGAACTAATTGTGTCTGCTTCATTTATTTCAAAACAGATTTGGAAGAAAGAAAGAACTGCCTTTTTATGTGCCGTCACTCGTTCATTATCAGAGCGGCGGGTACTCAGATTTCAAGAGTGAGGGCATGTATGTGTCTGGGACTAAGAAAAGATACCTAGCATCTCATGCTAGCAGTGTTGTTTCACGCAAATATAAGAATCTCATACTACCCGGCACAGATAAACAGCTGGATTATTGTCTACCCATTATATACTCGAGGCCGTAGGGTTACCGTTTAGCTTGATTGACAAGAACGGATGGGAATGTGGGAAATGTGTCCCTGTCCTTCACATTCACATTATTAATCATTGTCTGTACCTCTAAATGAAACCCCGTCCATTCATTAAAATGTTACCTTTTACCTACATTACCTGTGCAAAGAGAGTTTTCTAAAAGCTGTGCACTACATGATGTTTACTTACAAAAGAGATGCAAGCAGCCAACAGCAGGATCCTGACCAAGAGATCTTCAAACTGCTCAACCACCAGCTCCCAGATGCTCTTACCTGAGAGAGAAGGTAATGTTTCATTTTATATATATATATATATATATATATATATAGTTCAATAAGTAAGTCAATATGACCATTTGGTTAGCACAACAAGCACGATCTTTGTTTGACTGAAAAGAGAAGTGCATAAATCAAATGGAAACTGACTGAAAAAAAAAACTGAATAACAGAACTGATGTCAATTCTACGTCTAGGTCTTGTCATATAATTCTATAATAACAGTAAATGGAGAACTCACCTTCTTCAGCGGGCAGCTCTGTGATTGGTCAGTTTGGTCCAGTAGACAAGAAGAATGGCAGATGTGAGTAGAAACAAAACCGTTAGAATTAGCCATCAATATCTTTCCCATCAACAATCACCATAACATAGCATATTAAATGATGGTATAATACTTCATTCTGAAATGAGCTGAATTCACGCGTATCAAAGTGTTCAGTTAGTAGTCTAGCCATTTGTCCTTTCGTTCGACCTTCTACTCACTTTAGTGCTTTTCTTCTTTCTTTGCTTTATCTTCTAGTCTTGCTTTAACAACTTAATGTTATTATGCTGCATGGATAAGTGCATCTGTTCAGGGTAATTTTGCCTTTGGCTGAGAGCTTTAAATTCTCTATGCAGTATGTAAAGTACTCCTGGAAATGTATGCCGTCTTCTCTAAAAATGTTTAAATGCATCTGAATTGAATTTAAAAAAGGTCTTGAGATACAGTATAACTAATTGATCTTTTTCGCTGATGTCTGTTCTCAACTGATCACAACTAAACATGTACTAAGTTGGGAATTCTTGCTACCTCCCCTTCAAAAGGTCCTGTTCTGTTAATTCATCCCAACATTGTTTCATTGCAATCAAACATCCATTCAGATTTTACAGATGCCTCCATCATTCGTCCACGCGTTCCTCACCATTGAATCCATACTTGTCTTGGTTTTTCTTGACCTGATCCGGAGCGAGGCCTGTGGTCTCGCTCACGCTGAAGTAGGCCAGGCATTCTGCTGTTTCTTTGGTGTGTGCGTTCTCCATCCTGTCTGCTCAAAGGGGAGACTTCAAAAATACAACACAAGAGATGTAGATGAGTTGGATTCCTACCCAGAGAAATGCAGAAAATCCAGTTTTAAGGCTTTTTACAGGAAACTAAAGTTATTTAAAAAACAAATTGAGTGCAAAAGAGATTACGCACCAACACTTTTTAAAAGTGTAGGATAGGGACAAAACAGATGGCCCCTTGATTCTCTCTCCCCTCTCTCTTTCTCTCTCCTTCTCCTCCCTCTGGAGCGCAGGGCTGACAGAAAGTGCAAACTTCCACCCATCTCTGTAGAGTTTTATAAAGACACCAGACAAACCATCTCCCAGGTCACACCCCTATTGGCTGAGATCAGACAAATATGGTGAGGAAGGGGCATGGCCTTGAGAAGAGAGATGAAGGGGTGTGATTGGAGCAATTGGGCGACAACTGCAGTGGGGGTGAGCAGCCTTGAAAGCGGGGTTGAAATTTGGATCTGTTTTTGGAACGTGCACCGACAGGAGGATGGAGACAGTGAATGGGGAATTGTGGTGCTGGTATGGTGGAGGGTGGAGGAGGGAGGAGGGGGAGGGGGTCGAATGAGCGATTGCTCAAATGGTTTTGGGATGTTGATATGCAGTAAGGGACGACCAAGGACTTGGCTTTTTGTGGGGATTAAAAACATACAAGGCCTTGTTATAATTATGTGGTACAGGATTAAAATGTATATCCATTCTGTAAGAGCTGTAATGTGAAGGTATGTTTGAAAATACATGAAGATCGTCAGATCGGGATTAGCACCCGAGATGAACAGCTATGGAAAAAAATGTGAGGCTAAAACAATTCTTCAGACATGGAAAATGTGCTGTAAAACAGGTTGAGGAGGGATTAATTAGCAAGAGTGCGTAAAGAGGGAAAGAAAGAGGTGAAGAACGAAGGAGGACTGTTAAGGTAGAAATGAAGGCATTATTAGATTCTGAATGTATCAGAGTTTGTAGATCTTTTGTCTTGTTGAGAAGAATAGACAGTGATAGATGACTGGTGAAATAATTTTTGCCAAACCAGATTAAGGACAGGAAGAAACCATTGTATTATTTTAGCCCATTTGATGGCCATTCGTTAATTTTTATGATTTTTTTATTTTATTTTAGCAAACTTAATTTTTAATGCAACTTAATGCTTTCAGTTAATAACTGTAAAGCTGGTAATTAGGGTGAATATAATAAAACAATGGATGAAGTAGGGAAAACAAGTTTTGCATTTAATATTTATTCTTTTTTACTCCGTATTGTGTAGTGAAGATATTTGTTTAAAATTAAGACAATGATCATATTTGAACTAAGACATCGAAAGTGGCAAATGATCAGTTGGTCAGTTCGATCAAGTCTCAGGCTCGTTTGCTTTAGAGGGGGTCACTTGAAACTAAATCCATACCATTGGACTTACATGACAATCAATTGGAATAATTCTTAGTGTGTCATTTTATTGGCTACGTTTATTTAATAATGCATAAAGTTGTATCATTTTGGCCTTGGTCTTGCAGTCCTACATGCATTACACATACAGGCACACCAGAGCATTATAAGACCATATCAGACGGGTGAGTAAATAAAGCCTTTCCTTTCATTCACACCTCATGGTCATGCCTACATGAAGTGCCTACAGTTCGTGCTTCCCTTCATCTGCTACTCTGCCCTTTGACCTTTGGATCATAAAGGCTTGTAGTTTTCAGGAGTAGTAACATTTAATTCCCCCATCAGATCTGACAATGTTTTCATCCATCAACACTTGTACAAGAGGGAACACTTTTTTTTCTTTTCTTTTTTTTTTGCATGCCACAATCCATATTATTATTAACTAAAATTAAAAAAAAAGTGTGTTAACTGAAATAAAATATAAATATTAGATACAAAACAGAATAAGAACTGAATTATAACTTAGAATAAATGATAAATTAGAATTGTTGACTTGGCAACTAACTGAAATAAAATAGATTTGAGTACTATAATTATTAAAAAACTGAAATATGAAGTAAGGCTAAATAAAAATAAATATTTTTTAAAAAGCTAATAAAATTACAAAAGCAGAAAAAATACTAAAAGCTCAACTTAAAATTAAAACTGAAAGTCTAAAAATAAAAGCCAATTCTTAATTCATTAATAGTATATAAATAATACTAAAATAACACTGCTCACACAAAAAAAAATGACTTCCTGTGTATATAGTTCAATATCAGTTTTGCTCTATTTAACAGTACTTTCATGCTGGTCTACATACAATGTTCAGTATATTCTCTGAAAGCCATTCTCTGCATCTCCTCACTGAAATATATGTGTGAAGACTTGTTCTCCTACCCTGACTATTGTTATTTAGGTGTTACCGTGGAACTAGACCCTGTTCTCTGTGTCGGTGGGGGGCTGGTGGTCCTTTAGCTTCTTATGTAACTGTAGATTGAGCAGCAGTTGTGTATTAATAGATCTGAGTGACGTGGATCAGCGGCAGCTCAACTCGATTGTTGGATTTTTGTGTTTATTTCAGGGATGGAGGAAGGGAGGTGACCCTCACAGCTCTTGCGTGGCTGAAGAAACGGAGAGCGTGAGGGGTACAGCAGATATTTAGACATTCAGGCTCTTAGTAAGTGTTAAGGTTACAGTTCACACACAGGCCTCAGACGTTCTGTGTCTTGTTTCATTTGACTTTCTCTCCTGTTCTTTGTTTCTTTACACTGTACTTGAAATCGTTTTCGCTACTGACTCTCTGTGACTTTTCAACTCTGACCCCTTGCCCCCACTCTGACCTGGGTCCCATCAGACGTGCTTGTGTGTCATGATTCTGACATCCCTGTCGTTGTACAGAATGTGTCCCGACGCTGCTGACATGTCTGTGCTCATGTTGCAGCACAGGTCGCATTGCTGCAAAAATGCGCTAGATGATTTCCTACCATTCACACTGAATTTCTTATATCCAAAATTACAAAATAATTTATTTTTGACATTATATGAAAAATACAACCTGATTTATGACAGATATGAGTAATATGTTATTTTAAAGCACAAACTATTGATAATATGGTAAAAAGAAAGAAATTAATGCTTAAAAAATAAACTAGTACTTTTGTTTAGCAAGGATGTATAAAGTTGATTAAAGTGACAGTAAATACATTAAAAAGATTTGTAAATTTAAATAAATGCTGTTCTTTTGAACTAGCTTTTCATCCAAGTGTCCTGAAAAAAAGTATCACCGTTTCCACAATACATTAAGCAGCGCAACTGTTTTCAACATTAATTATAAGAATTGTTTCTTGAGCACCAAATCAGCATATTACAATGAAGACTGGACTGAAGACTAGAAATGGCTGTTCCGCTTTGCCATGACAGGGATAAAATTCATTTTAAAATATGTTAAAGGCGTCCTATTATACTTTTTCAACTTTAGTTAGTCTGTAATGTTGCTGTTTGAGCATAAAAAAGATCTGCAACGTTACAAAGCTCAAAGTCCACTTCAAAAGGAGATATTTTATTGAACAGAAATCACTTTTCAAAAACTACAACGAACGACTCGTTTGGACTACAACGCATATTTTCCGGGATTTGTGATATCACAAAGATCGACGAATGGGACGAGACCTGGTTGAGCTGCACTAGAGAAGGCAACAAATGTTCACTATGTCTGAGACACGCTAGCTTTCCCAAGGCAGACAAACTTAGAGTGGTTACAATCATCCGAGTTTAAATCGCGCTCAAATTGATTTGATTTTGATGCAATGGACCCTTTTCACATTTCGGGGTTTCTCAGCAGCGGAAGTCGTCATAGTTGGGTAAACTTGAAGAGCAGTGCAAGGGAGAGTACCACAAATATATTTTTTGCATTCCCAGTTGCTCAAATAGCAAAAGAAAAACTCCATGATAGTGTTTTCATGACTTTCAATAAGAGAGTTGTCTGTCAGAAGAGAGAACGAAGTCAAATTTACCAGCCCTCCCATAGAGCTGCATTAGAAACACCCTCGCATTAGCATTAACTGTTTTTTTGTAATTTGATGCAAAGGTGATATAATACAAAGAATAGCGTTATAAATGTAGATACATTTAAAAAAAATACAAATATGAAAATCTTTCGAGGATTTTCGATGCTGATGACCGTTAAACGTGTCATTACAGTCTTGTGAAAAGGGTCCATATTTACACTGAAGTTGGGTTGACTTTTCCAATTTTGTTAACAAATATTTATATCCAAACTGTTGTATAACCCCAAAAATTGTGTTCCATTGCATGTAAGACTCTTTCATGGTGTAAGTCTTATAAGCTAACATAGTATACTTTGGAGTATTGTTTGTAACCCTTATTGTCTTTTGTTCTTACTTGTCTTTGTAATTGTATTTGCTGTTCTTCTATTGCATAATAAAAAAAATTAAAAAAAATAGCTCGCAGGCAGCTATGGTAAGGGTCGTGACATTTCCCGGCCAGGCACTGAGTGCTGCCAATCACAACACACATTGGCCCAGCTAACCAATCACAACACACACTGGCCCAGCTAACCAATCACAACACACACTGGCCCAGCTAACCAATCACAACACACACTGGCCCAGCTAACCAATCACAACACACACTGGCCCAGCAATTTGATGCAAAGGTGATATAATACAAAGAATAGCGTTATAAATGTAGATACATTTAAAAAAAATACAAATATGAAAATCTTTCGAGGATTTTCGATGCTGATGACCGTTAAACGTGTCATTACAGTCTTGTGAAAAGGGTCCATATTTACACTGAAGTTGGGTTGACTTTTCCAATTTTGTTAACAAATATTTATATCCAAACTGTTGTATAACCCCAAAAATTGTGTTCCATTGCATGTAAGACTCTTTCATGGTGTAAGTCTTATAAGCTAACATAGTATACTTTGGAGTATTGTTTGTAACCCTTATTGTCTTTTGTTCTTACTTGTCTTTGTAATTGTATTTGCTGTTCTTCTATTGCATAATAAAAAAAATTAAAAAAAATAGCTCGCAGGCAGCTATGGTAAGGGTCGTGACATTTCCCGACCAGGCACTGAGTGCTGCCAATCACAACACACATTGGCCCAGCTAACCAATCACAACACTCACAGGTCCAGCTAACCAATCACAACACACACTGGCCCAGCTAACCAATCACAACACACACTGGCCCAGCTAACCAATCACAACACACACAGGTCCAGCTAACCAATCACAACACACACAGGTCCAGCTAACCAATCACAGCACATTTCATATTTCATAAGGCAGGCCTTCATTTGATACAGGAACTATTCGAGCCAACTGGGGAGAGAGGTGTTGTAATAATGTAAAATCTGTGAAAAATAATTATACTTATAACATACATAATTTAGTATGAGAGCCTGTTCTAGTACACCCCCAAAACAAAATCAAGACTTGTTTTGTAACTAACATTTCACAATATAACAGTTATATACTGTAAATACATGTTATTAGCAAAGCCCGCTGAAGAAGGAGTTGCTAGGTATGAAAGATAACGCTGCAGGATATCTGATGTTGTGCTGGAGAGAGATGGGACACATGGAACTGACAGGTTAGTGCCGGAAGATTGAAGAAATAGCATTCCCTCACTTTATGAGTATATTTATCCTTCTGTAGCTCTGTCATTGTGTATGTGTCTTCCTTTTTAGGTCTGCACTTAGCTCAGGGAACATACAGAGACGCTGCTGATGACAGGAAGACGGATCAAGGGAAAGAGAAGAGGGACTCAGGAAAGCCAAGATGCTGGGATGAATTGAAGGTTAAATATATACAGTGGTGAATGAGAGCAGAGTTAGGGAAACAAATATGAAGAAACAAAGTTTAGAAGTGACAGAGTAAAATGTGAATTTGAGGAATTAGAGAAAGTAATGAAGAGGAAAATAAGGGGGAACAACATCTTGGGAATATTTGACAGTGGTTGAGCTGTCAATTCTACTTAACTGCCTCTAACAAATACATTATTTTCAAACACATCAGTAGTGATTACTGTGGCCTTTTTTTCCTTAATGTTTTATTCATAAATGAACATTAATGTATACAGAAGCCAGGGTGATTTCACACATCTTACACACGTGTACAGTAAGTTGTGTACATGTGTGTGACAGGTGCTGGACAGGAATGGTGTTAAATTCTCGGCACTGTCCCTATTCTTGGTTATTTGAATCTGTGGCTCCAAAGTATGGAGCCGTAATCCAGTCTTTAATGACTAACGCCTCTATATACGCACACAGATGGCACGTGAATACATTCAAGATCATCTAGACGAACCCAGAAATACACTTCTTACTTTTTATGTTATTTAACAATGATGTTTTGTACAATCACATTAGTTATTGCATGCTTTGAAAAATGTTCTGCCCCTAAAGCATTAAAAATGTTTTCTCAAGTAACTTAAATTTACCAAATGTGGCAACATCTAAATTAAAATGTGAAAAATATTATTTCATTATTTCTACGGTAAGTTACACAAGTTAAATGTTTTACTTTTTTATAGTGTTATACTGTACATTGTATTCCCGTTTTATCTTCGCAGCAAATGCAATAAAACATTTCCCTCCATTATTTAAGTTGGGTGAAAATAATAGTAGCATATTATTATAGGAAACCCATTGCCAAGAAAAAAAAGGTATTTATTTCACAATTTGGACTTTGTTTCTTGGAATTCTGAAAAAATGATATAAACTGATTTGAAATTGTGAGACGTCAACTTGCAATTCTGAGAATAAATTTCAGATTTACAGATTTAAACTGAGAATTCTCACCTTTTCTGTCACAATTCCAAGATAATACCTCACAATTCTGAATGTATTTATAAGAAATCTGACTTTACATCTCAATTCAGATTTTTTTGTCCACCACAAAATAACATATAAAAAGTTAAATGTCTTTATCTCATGATTCTTACTTTTTTCTCACAGTTGTAAGTTTTATATATAACAATTTGGAGTTTATATGAATATATCATAAAAAGTTACAGTTACCTTTTTTTATTATTTATTGTTTTTGGCAGAAATGGGCTTCCATACATTTGAAACCACTGATGATTTAATGTGTTTTGACACGTCTCACTCTGTGAAATAATAGATGCACTGACCATCATAAAGGCAGGGACAAACATTATTTATGTGGGTGGTTGGGAGCTGTCAGATGAAAGATAATGTTTTTGAGCGAGTACATCAGATGTCACAGCTGTGAAAAAAACAGTGAAGTGAAGGAACATTTCTATGGGAACAGCTTCTTATCACTATTAATAATAGCAGGGTTGTCCTTGGGTATTCTTGAAAGAAGAGAGGACAGAGGATTTCCCAAAGAAAACCTAACACCCTCACTCAATAACCTCTCTCTCTCTCTCGCTCTCACTCTCTCACTCTCTCTCACTCACTCTCTCTCTCTCTCTTTGCCCCCTTCAGGTTATATTTAGTTCAGCTTTAGGGGTGTCGACCTCTTGCTCTGCAGCAGACTCTGGCCTTACAAGGCCCAACCACAAGTATGGTTGCATAGCAACCCTTGATGTTTTCACCTATGCGAATGAGTCCACCAATGTGCTACAGTAGCAGCTAATCATCATAATCATCCTATAAGCATCTACAACATCAGCAGCAGACTGAGCATGTGCACCTCGTGTCTGGTGATGCTCCTGTTGCTAGATGTGCTATTATGCATTAATAATTTTATGAAAGGTTATTGTAGTTTTTAATCATTTTGTTTTTATTGATATTTTCTTTTTTCTCGTTTTAATGTTCGTTTTGCCATTTTGATTAAATTTTTTAGATGATTAATTTTGTGTTTGTGTGTGTTCTAGTTTGGTTATTTATTTTATTGTAGTTTTAGTATTTTAGGGCTGCCAAAGTTTAATGTGCTAAGCTAACTACTATCATTTAAAGATATTTAACTGCTAATTTCTTAGCACAGTCTAGTTTTATTGCCAGTTGCATTTTCATGTTTAATGTATATACAGTTCTAAAACTAAAATTAATTTGTGACCATTTTTATTTTACGTTTTGTAAATCATGAAAATGCGTTTAGAGTACCTGTAGTTTTAGTTAAAATAAAAAAAAATATTTAAAGTTTAAATTAATGATAACACTTTTACATGTTTTGCCTGACAGGTCTGTTTTAACACAAATCCTAAAAATACAAGTTAAACAAAAATAAAACTAAATTGGGCAAAGAATAGTGGGTAGATTAATCTATTACATTTATTTGCATTGCATTTTAAATAATGACGATCCGATTAGTCAGTTATGCTTTCACTATACACTTTGACAAAAATCTTCCATAGCATTATAAATAGCAGTGTTGGGGAGTAAGTAGTTACATGTAACAGCATTATGTAATTTAATAAAAAAAATTATTCTAAGTGTAATCCATTACAGTTACTGAGAAATCAATGTGTAATTAAAATACAGTTACTTGAAATGTTAACGATTACAAAGGGGGGTTATAAAACTGATATGTTGAATAATATTAATTTGCTGCTTTGCCTGTTTTTGATGTGCATATTGCCTCCTGCCGTTTAAAGGCTATTTAGTAAAGTTATGCTATTCTGATGCTTTTGGTTGGTTCTCTTGTTTGAATTTGCAGCACACCACTGCCATTGAAAGATTTGCTACAACCTGTCTGAGAGTTGCCACCATGGTGAGTGAGAAAAAAATGTGCTCCAGTGCTGCAAATTTAAAAATGATTTAATTCAGAAATCAGAAAAGGGGCGCAAGTATAACAGTTCAGTGCAAAATATGTTTTCCCATATTAAAGTGCCACTGACATCAAAGGTTTCAATGTTGAACCTGAGGAAGCATCTGCATGTATGTAACTTAGCCTACAGTTAACTGTAAGCAGTCATTAAATAAAATAGGAAAGGCATTGCCTATTCCCACCTAATGAGTAGGCGATTCAAACCATATTTCTGTATTGCTTGGTGCATGTCCAGTCATTTATTGAACGATGTTAATCTCCATTCATAACAAATTAGCAAGTCTGCTAGCTAGATAAAGAAGTCTTTATCAGCCACACTTCTATTTATGAACCCTTTGACTGAAAATATATAGCTAGAGTTTTTCCTCCTTGAATAAGGTTGATAACCATGCCAGATCTAATATTACAGTTATTTCAGCATTGTAGCATAACCTATATGAATGGCTTACACATTGAGTTGTGAAATTCAGGGCACCAAAGCAACTTTGAGTACCACTGTAAGGTTAACCATGCCTAGTTTAAATGTTTGAAAATGATTAACAGTTGAAAACATTTGAAAAGTAATCAAATGTAATCAATTACATTAATAAAGCAATTGAACTAGTTACACTAATTATTACATTTTAAATAGGTTAACTTGTAATCTGTAACCTATTACATTTCCAAATTCCAGCAGACATGAGGTCCAGGGATTTGCGGTTGTCTGTTTTAAAGTCAGGACATGCTGACCCCCGTTGATTATGTCAGGAACTACAGCATAAATGTGTGGAAGGATTTTGGCCTAAAGTCATCAGAGAAGCTGCATCTTAAACTCAAAACTGATGTCTGCATATGTATATATTATAAATGTCTTTAAAGCCTGAAGGCATTTTGATATCAATTATTCTTATATCTTTAATGTGACAAACCCCATAATATATGGATACTGCCTGAGAGTTGATTGTAAATTCCACCTTTACTGTTATTTTATTTAAAGCGATCTTATGTAACTGAACTTTAAAAAAAAAAAAAACACACAATTTAAAATATTAATTTTATTTACAGTTTCACCACAACATTCGTCAACATCTAACAATAAAAAACATGAATAATTCATTAAAAATCACATCTTATAAAATTCCAAGCTTATTTTTTAACTCAAAACATATTGACTAAGTAGTGTCAAGTTTAACAGTAGCAAAATGGAGTGAACTCATATAATGTGCAATTAGAGAAGAAAAAAGAGAAAAAAAGAAGATCGAGTCAAAGAGAAAAGAGTGTTATCAGTCCCTGGACCATTCCTTAGGTATTTTAATCCACCTCTTCAATAGTGGGCCCCTGAGCACCGGCTCCTGATGCTCCACGTGCCTGAGTTCCACACCCAATAGCAACTCCTTTTGCAGACGACATGTTGGATTTCTTTGTATTTCTACCTGTATTCAACAAGCAAAAGAAAAACAAAATCACTGCAATGTAAAATCAATCATTTTCACCATTTAAATTTGTTATTTTTGAAGTTAAACTTTAGATAAATGTTTTTATGTAAATATCTTTTTTGCATGTTCACACTATATTAATTATTATTAATAATAATAAAGTATTATTATTATTAATATAATTATTGTTGTTAATACTAATAATAATACACAAATATAGCCTAATAATACACACTTAAATAGATTTCGAATTAGTGATTCATTAGGCGCCTCTTCATCACATTTATATTGACACTTAATCGTGAAACAGATGCATATAAGAAAAACATAATTTACAGTAGGCTAAGCGTTTCAAGTTTGTGGCATTAGTATTGAAATTCCAATAGAAATAAAAACGACCAGTGGTAGAATTAATTATTTTTTAACTTACCTTCTATGAATTCTGTCAGGCGTAACTGTGGCTCGTGGCTCGTTGCTTGGATAGTTCACTTCGTTATCTCTCTTTCCGCAGTAATTCAGATCTCTCCTGAAGTACACGGCGAACTGATGGAATCAGCCGTGTTTTATACTGTCCAGGCCTCCAGGGCAGCGCAGTTGAAGTTTCTCGAAAGCGCCAGCGAATTCGACCAATCAAAACGCGGCACAGTAGAACGGCTCCACCCACACAGCATAAGAGTTCTAGCTATTTCTGGAGTTTTCGGTGTTATTTTGGGGCCACGTGAGATCATAAAATTATAGTGAACCTCTTCATCTGTAATAGTTTTATTTTTAAACATTAACTTTTATCAACTGTTGATGTTACGGAAATGTATTTTAAAAGCAAATAAGCCTACAAACAGGTTAACATTCCTAGGTTATTTATATGTTACTCATGTAGAAACTTGTTTAAGTTAAATTCGAATATCAAGGCAAAATTAAAGATCGTAGTGGTAAATAAACAATTAACAAATGTTTGTTATTTTTCTGTTGGCTACGTAAATTAAAATCGTGGTTTTAATTCAATTTTGCAGATAATCAAACGAATGACTGAATCTTAGATTAAAACAAGTGTGTGATAAGAGGATCTTTGCCCAGTTAATGTAAAACTAATTGATTCCATTCAATTGATAATATAACTGAAGTATTTTGGTGGAATATGTGTTTTTCAGTACCAAAATGTTGTATTTGTATTTTTTCCCTTTTATTTCTTTTTCTTTTCAGTTGACAAGCCAGTGGGAATTAGTACGTGTTTGATTTGCAATAAAGCTAAAGATGATTCGGATGATTCTGGAACATTGGAGACTTTGTTGCAGTCATTCTGCTCTATTGTCCACAGAGGGCTCTGTTACATTCATTATTTTGCATTATTCTCAAGACTATTTCTATCCCTTCTGATCTGCTCAGTAGTACATAAAACACCTATGTGTCATTATTATGAAATTACAAATGCACAATTTGTTTAAAGCTACTAAGTGAACTTGTGGGCTGTGAAATGAATCAATAGCCAAATGACATCAGGGGTTCAACCATAACGTTACGAAGCTACGAGATTACTTTTTATATGCAAAGAAAACAAAAATAATGACTTTATTCAACAATGTGTCTCCTCTGCGTCACCCTGGTGCCATTTTGGAGAATATCCACTGAGATGGGTGACGCAGCTGACAAAGAACAGCATACGCTGATTACGTTCAGTGGACACTCTCCAAAATGGCACCAGGGGGACGCGGAGACGACAAATTGTTGAATAAAGTCGTTATTTTTGTTTTCTTTGCATACAAAAAGTATTCTGGTAGCTTCGTAAAATTACGGTTGAACCACTGTTGGCAGATGGACTATTTTACCGATCTCTTTGCTACCTTTCTGGATCTTGATTGTGGTAATTACATTGCTGTCTACACTCTAAAAAATAATTCAGTGGATCTGTTGCCACTACTTAAATGAATGCATTAGTGCAAGTTAAAAATTCTAATTTATAGATTTAATTAAACATTTTAAGTTTAAATTTTTTTTAATGAGTTGTCCTGATATCTTAATGTTGATAATTACATCGACGTAATACTGTGTGTAACTTCAACTTAAATATGTGTTAGTTTGTTTAAAACATTATTTAAGTTGTCCTAACTCAGGGCTGTCCAAACTCGGTCCTGGAGGGCCGGTGTCCTGCAGAGTTTAGCTCCAACCCCAATTAAACACACCTGAACCAGCTAATCAAGCTCTTACTGTCTATGAACTGTCTTTAACTGAAAAATGAGTGTTTACTATTGTCACTTTGCATTATTGACACTATGTTCCTAATTAATGCTGTTCAGTTGCTTTGACACAATCTGTATTGTTAAAAGCGCTATATAAATAAAGGTGACTTGACTTGACTTGACTTACTAGGCATAGAAACTTCCAGTCAGGTGTGTTGAGGCAAGTTGGAGCTAAACTCTCCAGGACACCGGCCCTCCGAGAAGGGTATAACTGCAGCCTGGAGATCTCCAAATGGGGGCAGGAACTCCAAAACGGTGTGGGAGCTCCAAAATAGGGCGTGGCTTCCTCCCATTGATAGACAGGCACATGGCACGCATGCGCACTTTCTCCCCCAATCCACTTCAGTCCAAACTCCGCCCCACAGTTGATTCTAAAGATTTTATTGGTTGTGCCAATTAAAGTGTTGATTTCCTACACTATGCTACAAAAAATGCTAACCCCTAAGCCTACCCCACACCTAACTGTAACCTTAACCAGGGAAATTGACTGTACGGCGGGATTGACGCTGAATAGCGTGGTAAAGAAAGATGCAGTTCAGGAGATAACAGTTAATAAGATTATGCGATATGAGTTGGTCCGTAACTCCCCAACAATGGCACCTTTTTAGTTACACCCAGCGTCACTACCCCCTCCTACCCTGCGAATTTGGAGCCCCGGGACGCCCCCGCTGCTTAGAACAAAGCGATAGAGTGAAATCGTTTCCCTGCGCTGCGCTGGGACGGCTCGCGGGAGAGCTTGTGTGTGATTCCCATTTATATCATTAAGCAGAGGTTCAAACTCCGGTCCGAACACCACTGGCCACGAGCTTTGGGCTCTGCTCTCACGGAGAATATTTACTTATATAGCATATTTTATTTTAGATGAACTAGAAACAATGTTACATTAGGAGAATATTTACTTATATAGCATATTTTATTTTAGATGAACTAGAAGCAATGTTCATTTATAAAGTTTTATTTAGAAATGTAAGTCAATAACAATTGGCTGGAGCCAGAGCCAATGGTGAAAGTCTTTGCGCGAGGAGACCCCGCCCCATTTTGGAGGTTCTGCCCACTTTTGGAGTTCACGCCCCATTTTGGAGATCTCCGGTCTGCAGTTATATCTACTTGGGCCCTCCAGGACCGAGTTTGGACAGCCCTGTACTAACTCAATGTAATTAGCTCCATAACTTAATTTTTTCAAGTTCACGTTTCAGGTTCCCAGCATGCTTTGCATGTGACTGAATAATGCGCGGTAATGTAGAAATAAACTTATATTTTATGCATTTCTATTCAAGATCAGAACAGGAGAAGATGTATTAATGTTCAGTGTTCGGTTATATTAGTATTTAAAAGTGTTTCTGTTATGTTAGTGGTTTTTATGAGATGACCACTGTGCTGAAGAGTAGAGCGTTTGCTTAGGTTGAGAACAGACTCACTGAACATTGTCTGACATGCTGTTTCAATCAGAAGGCATTTGGTTGAAAAGGCTAAAAGATTGGTTTCCTGTCAGCATTAAGTGTTGTTTCATCAAAAAAATAATGTTTTAGTAGTTTTTGTAACCAGTGTCCATGATTGAATCAAATTTAAAACAATGTGAAAAAACAACTTAGAACATATTGCTTTTTATGAGTATTCAACTTAGGGATGGGCGATACCACTTATTTTGTTTTCGATACGATACCGATATTTTTCAAGGCAGTATCGTCGATATCGATACCGATTCGATACTTCTGCACTAAACTTTTAAATGATGAAATGTATTAAATTACTAAATTACTAAGAGTAAAATGGGTAATAATAAGCACTTAACTTTGTTTAAAATGCATTTTAACATTCAATACTCCTTATATATTTCAACGTTCAATTTAAATAACTGTAATTGCACAAACTATGTAGGCTACAATTTCAGTTTGTTTATTGTGAAATAACTCTGTCCTTCTGTCCTCTGATAAGCATTGTTCAGGGCTGCCGTTACCAAAAGCTTTAATGCTTTCTTATGATACTTTTGGGAAACGTAGCCCTGTTTGAATGCACTGTCAGCAGTGAGTGAACGCCCTCTGTGATTGATTGGTTCTGTCTTGCAACATTTGCGTGTGTTCAGATGAGCAGGAAAATAGTTCTATCCTACACAATTACTCGCTAACAAAGGTTATTCGTCCAATTCAATGCATATTGTACGCATTATATTTTGGTTAAATTAACAAAATCACTGGTAAATAAAACACACCTTAGTATCGATATTTTTTGTTTGAGTATCGATACTTTCGATACTCGCGTCAGTATCGATATATCATACTTTGGATCGATACTTAATAATTGTTAGTTTTAACACAATTTTCTAAGTATATATAGCACAATATAGTTTATTAGTTGAACTTAATTTCAGAAGAAGTTGCCTTAACTCCAAAAAAAATGATGCAAACTGTTGCGGTAATTTTTTTTGTTGCGTCCAAACAATATTTTTTAGAGTGTATGGGAGTGTCAGAGAGCTCTCAGAATTCATCAAAAATATCTTAATTTGTGTTCCGAAGATGAACGGAGGTCTTACCGGTTTAGAACGACATGAGGGTGAGTAATTAATGACAGAATTTTAATTTTTGGGTGAACTATCCCTTTAAGGAGAAAATACTCAGCAATTGCGTTGATTAATGGATTGGAACATGGTTTGTCTAAAAGCATATTAAAAACACCACATAGGCAAATAAACAACATAAAAAAATATACATAAAACATAATTAGTGAAACTACCTACATTACCTTCATTAGCATCAACCTTTAACTAGGGAATTATTATTATTATTATTGTCAATCTTGGACCTGTAAGCATACTGATATTCTTGATATCTACAATGCAACAAGCCCATAATATATGGATACTGCCTGAGTATTGTTTAAGCATGCCATTTACTGGTCTTTTCATATGAAGATATGACACATTTATTCAAATCGTTTATATTATCATTAATAGTTCATATCGTAGATATAAAACGAAGCTCTTATATAAATTGTAGCTAGCTTTTAAATAAATGTTGTAGAATAACTGCAAGTAATGCCTTCTAACGCAATATACGAATCAGACTTAACATTTACACGGACACATAAAATACTTTACCATGTTTTGCCGTAATTTGTGCAAGAGGGCATTCAAATATGATAGGGAAAAGACATGTTTTTAAAGTTCATTGTATTTATCGTACTTTCACAGCAAAATTCTGGAATCGTCCATAAACTTCCTCTCAGCTGCTTCAGTGACAGCTGGCGTAACGCTGGCACGCGGCTGCTTGCTGTGTTTTGATTGGTCTGATTCACTGGACGCTTCCAGAAGTGTGTAGAGTTTGAACTGGTGCGCACTCTGGTGTATTTAAAGAGCGAAAGCAGCCACTAAAGACACTGAGCTCAGCTGAACAGGAGCGATCTGTAAAGAGAGCAAAAACAGTCTGACCTGATTTACTCCACTAAGGTGTAAATTCATCACAGTTAATAATCTACTCTACAGTAAGTATACCTTTATTTTACAATAGGGAATAAGCTAAATATATTGTGTAATTGATATGTTGCATAGAATATGAGTTTATATGTTGGCTACATGTACATATATGTAGGCAGTCTAGTCTTCCTAAAATAAACTAGAAAATTGTATTCATTGGTAATTTTTCGCATAGAGAAAAAAGAGCATTGAACAAATTTTGTTGTCATGATCAGAGTACAATACATATAGATATGTACGAGAAAAGGCTTTTCTTTTACTGTTATTGTGGGAAGTGTCATATTGACTGGAAACAGACAGAAAGTGGCATTTGCACAATAATTTGTATTTACAAATTATTGTATTGTATTTGTCAATTTAGAAACATTTCTGATTCTGATTGTTCTTTTTTGTGTTTTACTAGCCTACAGTTACGTCTAATCCAACATGTCGTCTGCAAAAGGAGTTGCTATTGGGATTGACCTGGGCACCACCTACTCCTGTGTGGGGGTCTTTCAGCATGGAAAAGTGGAGATCATCGCCAATGACCAGGGAAACAGAACAACACCCAGCTATGTTGCCTTCACAGACACTGAGAGGCTCATTGGAGATGCAGCTAAAAACCAGGTGGCCATGAACCCCAACAACACCGTGTTTGACGCCAAGAGGCTGATCGGTAGAAAGTTTGATGACCCAGTTGTGCAGTCTGACATGAAGCACTGGTCTTTCCAAGTCATCAGTGATGGAGGAAAGCCGAAAGTTCAAGTTGAATACAAAGGAGAAAGCAAGACATTTTATCCTGAAGAGTTATGGACTTGTCACTTTGTCTTTCATATCTCACGTAACAATTTGATCAAGGATTTTTTTATATGATATTGCTGTTTTTATATTCCTGTTTTGTTATTTAACCACAAGCCACTTTAATTTAGTCAACATGTATATACTGTAAAGATGTAAATACAAGCTTGTTTGTCTTTTATGGATAATGAACATTGTTAATAATTTTTTTTTAAATAAAAAAACGAAATGTGTTCTCATTCAGAAGGACTGGTTACAGATTCCAAGACAAATCATGTTGATGAAAAAGTAAGGTTATAATTTTGCAGAAATAATTTTTTGACAATTATCTAGAGGGACTAGTCAATGCAATATACAGTAGTGCAGGTGAGAAGCTATTTTCGTTGATAAGTGTGACAACATTCACGGTACAAAACCCAACAACACTCTTAAAAATAAAGGTGCTTAAAAGGTTCTTCACAGCGATGCAATAGAAGAACCATTTTTGGTTCCACAAAGAACCATTCAGTCAAAGGTTCTTTAAAGAACCATTTCTTTCTTACTTTTTTATAATCTGAAGAACCTTCTTTCGCCACAAAGAACCTTTTGTGAAATGGAAAGGTTCCTCAGATGTTAAAGGTTCTTTATGGAAACATTTAGACAAAAAGGTTCTTCTATGGCATCGTGAAGCACCTTTATTTTTAGGAGTGAAGGTTGACAATACAGATGTTCAGCTTTGTCAGACTCACCAAAGAAAAGTCTTAAAATACTTTAAAAGATTGACAGTCAACACCTTGTGACATTAATTTGCTTTTGAAAAATATTGATTTAGCTATTATCAAAACATTTTCCAAGCAGAATAGGAAAAGGGATTAGTTCTATAGGTGTTGCCCCCGAGAGTGAGTTTCTACTCAATAACTTAAAAATTACTGTTTTTAATGAAGCTGATACCATGCTTTTATGGCATCAAAAGAGCTTCCGATTTTTTCACAGCATTGATGAAAAAATGATTAAAATCTATATTATTTATTTCCCCAATCAAATTATAAATAGTCCCCATTATAATTTTGTCATTTTAAATAATTTAGTAAACATTTCTTCAATTTAATATTCAGCACAGCTGCTGACATTTACTGTGTGTCAGTTTGAAGTTCCACCTGCGGAGTGAAAGAAAAAAAAAAGAGTGTGAAATCAGAATGTTTGCACCAAGCTGGCCTTGTGATAGCAGAGAAAGCTAAAACACTTGAATCAGAGACACAGCAGTTAGACAGACCACATAACTTCAACCTCAGAGCACCACTGCAGCGCTCGTCTCGTTTGTGTTGTGGACTATTTATGTTTTATTGCATAAATGGAGCAGAAAGTTGTTCTCATTACTGGATGCTCTTCAGGGATTGGACTCAGCCTGGCTGTGCATCTCGCATCAAATCCGTCAAAAGCCTACAAAGGTAAATGATCCGACATAAAACAATGCATTTGTATTGTTCTTTTTAATTTACTCAGTTTATTTTCATGCATGTATGTCTGAAAAATAGAGTCAACTTTAGTGAAAAGTCTACCTTGTATATTGTTATAATAATAACTGTATGAATGATTATTAATGTTAAGTCTACGCTACCATGCGGAACCTGGACAAGAAGCAGCGGCTGATGGAGAGTGTGAGAGAACTGCATAAAGACACTATGGCCATACTACAGATGGATGTGACTGACCAGCAGTCTATACTTGACGCTAAGAGAAACATTACAGAGGGCAGAATTGACATACTAGGTAAGAGAAAGAAAGACATTCTGGCCTTTCAAAGGGAAAAGTTTGTTTAAATGTACAGGCATCCTTGAAATTAACTGCTAAAATATAAAATATGTATATAAAGCCCTGTTTTCACCAAAGGGATCAATTATTTCATTAATTCCCTCCCCAACGTCTTTGTGTTAGTTTGTAATGCAGGTGTAGGTCTGATGGGTCCTCTGGAAGCCCACTCACTGGACACTATACATGCAATCCTGGACGTCAATCTGCTGGGCACTCTCCGCACCATACAGACCTTCCTACCAGACATGAAGAAAAAGAGACATGGACGAATCCTTGTGACTGGCAGCATGGGAGGACTTCAGGGTTAGTGGGGGTGAAGGGAGAGACTCAAAGACAGAGAGAAAGTGAGATTTTTCAAAAACATGCAGCAAGGAAAGCAATTCATTCCAAAAATAATTTTCTTAATCAGTATTTGTCAATCTGTGTTGTATAAAGCGCTATATCAATAAATGTGGCAATGTTCATTAGAAATGAAAAGATAAGATTCAATATCCAGTGAATATTATATGTGCACAACTACATGCATGAGCAAATAGAACCATTTTGCCTATTTAATATTCCAAAATGATCTTGTCTTTTAATTTCTAAAGAACATGGAGCCACATTTATTTATATAGCACTTTATACAACACAGACTGACAAATCAGCTTCACAGTAATAAAAAGGAAAAAAAATAAATAATAATAATTAATCAGTTGTGAAATAAATTCAATGTCAGCTGTAAAGCAGCTCTACAGAAGGCAATGGTGTCATTATTTAGCTTAATTTCTGATCAGTGTTGATTCAGTTTAGTTTGATAAGTGTCAATGTTACAGAGTTAATGTCATTATCCAGCTTTAAAAAATAAGTTCAATTTGCATATGAAATACAACTACAAAATAGGTGTCAAAAATTTAAATGTTTATAAAAACACTTATTTTCAGGTAATATCTCTTAAAGTAAGTTTATTTTTCCTCACACTATTGGCACTTTTCCCCCATTTTAAGCTTCAAGGAGACATATTATTAAGTATCTGGTGTCCCCAGAATGTGTCTGAAGTTTCAGCTCAAAATACTCCACAGATCATTTATTATATCATTTTGAAAATGCCTATTTTGAGTGGAAGGAGAAACACTCTGTTTTTCGGGCCTGTCTCTTTAAATGCAAATGAGCTGCTGCTCCCCGCCCCCTTTTCCAGAATAGAGCTACACCATTACAGCTGGGACCTGCTAAAAACGTCTGTTTTGGTTCTGATTATCATGTTTATCAAAATCACGCTGAAATCATGCGTTTTAAACCATATTAGTTTAAACTTCTGATATACGGTTTTCTGAGCGCACACAACCGAAGCACAAGGACAGAAAGCGGCTGTCACAGTATGCGTGTACTAAACTAAGTTCTCTTTCACACACAAGTTTACGTTAAAAACACACAAGTTACAAAAACAGTCGGTTATGTCTGTGAAGGTAAATAGCTGGGAAATAAATTGCACGTTTAATTTAGATCTGTGTGGCAGAAGCAATATACAATAAATAAATTAATAAATCCACTGCTCTCTTGTCACCTCTGAGGCTGGAACTCTAAACAGTGTTCTGTGCTCGTCTGTGCAGCCAAAGACAGAACAGGTAGCATGTTTTGCTCAAACTTTTCCCATAGCATTAGAGCTGGTACACCGTTGTCGCTTGTGAAATCAAAACGACGGTGCCCGTGGCTGTAAATTTACAGATAAAAGTCCCCATGAAATCAAAATTAAAGTTTTTTGGGTGTTAGAATCAATATGTTAGTCTTAAGGTTATCTATAAGGCAGTATGCTCCAAAATTATAACAATTAAGCAATTAATGAAGTAATGATTGAGCATTAGTAAAGAAAACCCACTGTTAACAATGTTGAAGATGAACAACTACTGCTCAGGCTTTTAGACATGAAAACTTACCACATAATCCTCAACAGTGGTAACTCTGCTTCAGTGTTACTTTAACACTCTGTAGATTGGGACAATATGTACTTTGAGCAGAGTTGATTTAACTTGGGGGATTTTGTTGTGTAGATGCACTGGGGACCGGATTATAGCACTTAAAATCTGGAAAAGTCAGATTTTCATGATATGCCACCTTCAAGATTGCTTGCAACAAGAAATAAACCCAATTTGAATCTGTATTGTTAAAAGCGCTATATAAATAAAGGTGACTTGACTTGACTTGACTTGAATGAATAAATAAATGTGCGTGTGTGAATGAATGAATGAATGAATGAATGAATGGATGTTCTTTGTCTGAAACTCAGGACTACCATTCAATGAGGTCTACTGTGCTAGCAAATTTGCAGTAGAGGGTGCTTGTGAGAGCCTGGCTATACTGCTCCAGCACTTCAATATCCAGTGAGTATTATATGTGCACAACTACATTTGCATAAGCGAATAGAACCATTTTGCTTATTAAATGTTCCAAAATGAGCCTCAGATAAATTGCTACACTATCCTAAATCCATTACATCTCTCCCATGCTGCAGTGTGAGCCTGATTGAATGCGGACCAGTCAACACAGACTTCCTGATGAACCTGAAGAGGACTGAGCCCAAGTTGACGCGCACACACGCTGCCTGTATGATCAGTACCTGCAGCAGCCAGTCTGTGTTCCATCAGGATATGAAACAGATATGAAATATTGATTCGAGTTTATTTTATATTCATTTTAAATTAATCTTAAAGCTTTCGTTAAGAACAAACAATCAGCCAAGCAAAACAATGAACACCACAACAATAATATTAATATTAAGGTCATATTAAATACCTCTTATTATTACAGTAATAATAAGAGGTAATTTTCACTATAATCACACATTTAATGAACGGCTATGGTATTCTTCATTTTGTTATTTCATTTGATTATCAACATTTTAGAGATTTAGTCACTCGAAACAGTTTTGAGGTTAACTGATCTAATTTTGTTTGTTAATGAGGTATTTGGGTTTTTAGATTTGATGTCAATATTGTTTTTATTTTTAAGTAAAAGGATCAACTGATATACGGTTTTCTGAGCGCACACAACCGAAGCACAAGGACAGAAAGCGGCTGTCACAGTATGCGTGTACTAAACTAAGTTCTCTTTCACACACAAGTTTACGTTAAAAACACACAAGTTACAAAAACAGTCGGTTATGTCTGTGAAGGTAAATAGCTGGGAAATAAATTGCACGTTTAATTTAGATCTGTGTGGCAGAAGCAATATACAATAAATAAATTAATAAATCCACTGCTCTCTTGTCACCTCTGAGGCTGGAACTCTAAACAGTGTTCTGTGCTCGTCTGTGCAGCCAAAGACAGAACAGGTAGCATGTTTTGCTCAAACTTTTCCCATAGCATTAGAGCTGGTACACCGTTGTCGCTTGTGAAATCAAAACGACGGTGCCCGTGGCTGTAAATTTACAGATAAAAGTCCCCATGAAATCAAAATTAAAGTTTTTTGGGTGTTAGAATCAATATGTTAGTCTTAAGGTTATCTATAAGGCAGTATGCTCCAAAATTATAACAATTAAGCAATTAATGAAGTAATGATTGAGCATTAGTAAAGAAAACCCACTGTTAACAATGTTGAAGATGAACAACTACTGCTCAGGCTTTTAGACATGAAAACTTACCACATAATCCTCAACAGTGGTAACTCTGCTTCAGTGTTACTTTAACACTCTGTAGATTGGGACAATATGTACTTTGAGCAGAGTTGATTTAACTTGGGGGATTTTGTTGTGTAGATGCACTGGGGACCGGATTATAGCACTTAAAATCTGGAAAAGTCAGATTTTCATGATATGCCACCTTCAAGATTGCTTGCAACAAGAAATAAACCCAATTTGAATGAATAAATAAATGTGCGTGTGTGAATGAATGAATGAATGAATGAATGAATGGATGTTCTTTGTCTGAAACTCAGGACTACCATTCAATGAGGTCTACTGTGCTAGCAAATTTGCAGTAGAGGGTGCTTGTGAGAGCCTGGCTATACTGCTCCAGCACTTCAATATCCAGTGAGTATTATATGTGAGGGTGCTTCTGGCTATACTGCTCCAGCACTTCAATATCCAGTGAGTATTATATGTGCACAACTACATTTGCATAAGCGCATAAGCGAATTTTGCTTATTAAATGTTCCAAAATGAGCCTCAGATAAATTGCTACACTATCCTAAATCCATTACATCTCTCCCATGCTGCAGTGTGAGCCTGATTGAATGCGGACCAGTCAACACAGACTTCCTGATGAACCTGAAGAGGACTGAGCCCAGCGAGGAAGCTCTGGAAGTTGATGCACACACACGCAGCCTGTATGATCAGTACCTGCAGCACTGCCAGTCTGTGTTCCAGAATGCAGCTCAGGACACAGACGACATCATACAGGTGCTACAGCAAGCCGCCAGCCTCTGAGTGAGCGTGAAAGAGAGAATGTCTGATTCCGAAAGATCAGGGCTTGATTCAGAGGCAAATAAATAAACAGATGTGAAATATTGATTTGGGTTTGATTATTTTAGAATTTAATAAATCAAAATGTTTATAAATTAATCTTAAAGCTTTCGATAAGAACAAACAATTGGCCTAGCAAAAGGATGAACAACACAACAATAATATTAATATTACAGTAATATATTAAAGTAATGTTCATCCTCTTTTTTTTTTAAACTCCTCTGAGGACATTTTCACTATAATAGCACATTTAATGAATGGCTATGGTCTTCTTCATTGTGTTATTTAATTTATTAATATTTTGTTAACAAGGGATGTGTGTTTTTAGAATTGATTTTAATATTGTTTTTACTTTTAAGTAAAAAGATCAAATTAGACCTTTGGGGTAATTGTAAAGAATTGGAAAGAATAGTGGTATGTTGTTATTATAGTGTGAAACTTAGAATATATAAATGACTTTTGATATTATTATTATTAATCCATCTACTATCTATCTACATACAAATGTTGATATTCAGGTATGTCCATATCTATATATCTATCTATGTTGAAAATATTGTTTTATAAGGTATTCTATACTACACACATACAGTGGGGAAAAAAAGTATTTAGTCAGCCACCAATTGTGCAAGTTCTCCCACTTGATTGAGCATTAGTAAAGAAAACCCACTGTTAACAATGTTGAAGATGAACAACTACTGCTCAGGCTTTTAGACATGAAAACTTACCACATAATCCTCAACAGTGGTAACTCTGCTTCAGTGTTACTTTAACACTCTGTAGATTGGGACAATATGTACTTTGAGCAGAGTTGATTTAACTTGGGGGATTTTGTTGTGTAGATGCACTGGGGACCGGATTATAGCACTTAAAATCTGGAAAAGTCAGATTTTCATGATATGCCACCTTCAAGATTGCTTGCAACAAGAAATAAACCCAATTTGAATGAATAAATAAATGTGCGTGTGTGAATGAATGAATGAATGAATGAATGAATGGATGTTCTTTGTCTGAAACTCAGGACTACCATTCAATGAGGTCTACTGTGCTAGCAAATTTGCAGTAGAGGGTGCTTGTGAGAGCCTGGCTATACTGCTCCAGCACTTCAATATCCAGTGAGTATTATATGTGCACAACTACATTTGCATAAGCGAATAGAACCATTTTGCTTATTAAATGTTCCAAAATGAGCCTCAGATAAATTGCTACACTATCCTAAATCCATTACATCTCTCCCATGCTGCAGTGTGAGCCTGATTGAATGCGGACCAGTCAACACAGACTTCCTGATGAACCTGAAGAGGACTGAGCCCAGCGAGGAAGCTCTGGAAGTTGATGCACACACACGCAGCCTGTATGATCAGTACCTGCAGCACTGCCAGTCTGTGTTCCAGAATGCAGCTCAGGACACAGACGACATCATACAGGTGCTACAGCAAGCCGCCAGCCTCTGAGTGAGCGTGAAAGAGAGAATGTCTGATTCCGAAAGATCAGGGCTTGATTCAGAGGCAAATAAATAAACAGATGTGAAATATTGATTTGGGTTTGATTATTTTAGAATTTAATAAATCAAAATGTTTATAAATTAATCTTAAAGCTTTCGATAAGAACAAACAATTGGCCTAGCAAAAGGATGAACAACACAACAATAATATTAATATTACAGTAATATATTAAAGTAATGTTCATCCTCTTTTTTTTTTAAACTCCTCTGAGGACATTTTCACTATAATAGCACATTTAATGAATGGCTATGGTCTTCTTCATTGTGTTATTTAATTTATTAATATTTTGTTAACAAGGGATGTGTGTTTTTAGAATTGATTTTAATATTGTTTTTACTTTTAAGTAAAAAGATCAAATTAGACCTTTGGGGTAATTGTAAAGAATTGGAAAGAATAGTGGTATGTTGTTATTATAGTGTGAAACTTAGAATATATAAATGACTTTTGATATTATTATTATTAATCCATCTACTATCTATCTACATACAAATGTTGATATTCAGGTATGTCCATATCTATATATCTATCTATGTTGAAAATATTGTTTTATAAGGTATTCTATACTACACACATACAGTGGGGAAAAAAAGTATTTAGTCAGCCACCAATTGTGCAAGTTCTCCCACTGACCATTTTAGCATGTTCTTGTCTCTATTGTTAGGTGTATATGGAGGCGATCGAAGCCCAGGCTCCATTCCTCAGATATTACACTAACAGAGCCCTGCTACCCATGAGCAGCCTCAAACTCACCTCCATGGATGGCTCTCAGTACATCCGAGCAATGAGCAAACTCATCTTTTCTGCACCCAATACAGATCCACAGATATGATGCTTATACATCCTATACGATTCTTTTCATAAGCCCTGAGGTATGAAACGCACTATATTTACAATTTCAAAATGCTGACATATTAAGCTTTCGGCTGAAACTAGTACTGCAGTGTTTCTAATGGCACTTTATGCTAGAATCACTAACATACTCTTAATAACTGTGATTTGTACAACACAGAACCAGTGAAAATAAAGTCTTTGTGTTTTTCGTCTACTTCTTCTGTATTCCTCAGTGTTGAACTCTGTACAGAATTTCATCTCAAGGACTGTCTGCCTCTCACGCACAAGACCACCATCAGTGTTTCACATTTTTCTTCATTTGTTTACTAGAACAGTGAGGCCAGAGCACACCAAACCTATGCAAGGTCATTATTTTGCTCTATTTTGTGAGTGTTTCATTCAAGGACACTGTGAACTGGATCACATGCCAATGTCACTGATGCGATTCCCAGCACATCACAGGTTCACAGATACCTTACACCTTCATTCTGGTATTTATAGATCTACAGCCTATATATATATATATATACACACAAAAAGAACTATCTGCTTAAACTAAACTTAGTCAGTTATGTGATAATTTGCAAAAGGTAACAGGAAGTTCCCATTCCTTTGCCCTGCTATTTCACACTACAATACAGCACCCAGAAGACAGCAGAGATTGTTCATTGACAGAGTGCAATAACATACACACATTGACGTAGTAATTTGCGTATTCTGACGACGTCCGGTCTAAGTTGAGGACTCTGATCAGGGACTATTGAAGAGGATTAGGTCTAACACGAGAGATTTTGGTGAGACAGTCACATAACCAACTTAAGCCACTTAATGCAAGGATCAGCCATCGCAATGCATGTGTTTCTAGTTCTTGGGTTTGAATTAAATCAAAGGATCTTCACATTTGTTTAAAGTCATAATATATCTAGTTTCAGTAACCAACAGAACACAATGAACTGTATTGGCCTTGTAAGAAAACAAGCCTATATTTGACACTGTGAAACTGTAACTGGGCCATTTTAGCAGCTGTGTTTGTTCTTTACTCTTAAAAAATAAAGGTTCCAGAAGAGAATTTTTGCAGCAATGCAAACCCATTTTTGGTTCCCCAAAGAACCTTACATTCAACAGTTCTTAAAAGAACATTTGAGAAATAGACTATTTTAATAATCTAAAGAACCTTTTTTCCACAATAAGGAACATTCTGTACAATAGTGAAGGTTACACGATTGTCAAAGATTCTTCATGGAATCATCATTGCCAATAGAGAACCTTTATTTAGAACTAGTGTTGAGCATGTCTTGGACATAAAGTATTCAAGTGTGCTCCTTTGTGCACTGATCAAAGCCAAATATTTAAAATGATCAGGTGTGTAGAGCATTCAGTGCCGACATAACTCTTTATACTGTATCGCATGCAATTGCTGCTGTCTGCACTAGGCTGATATAAGTGATATAAAGTACAGGTGTATCATTTGACTGATATTTCATATCAGTTTGCCATGTGTACCACAGCGCCAACTCACCTGAAATTGTGGACTTTGATCTGACTGCGAGAGCCCACATTTTCTACATCAATAACTGTTCTAGCAACGTCATGGCTGATGTCAATCCAGTTATTACACAACAGAAATTTGTTGCACTTTGCAGCCCTGTACTGAATGAAAAGTTAACATTTAAGCCCCTCTGTGGCATCATCTTAATTCCAGCAGCCAATCACTGCAGTGACTTACTGACTCTGCCTTATCTGGATTATTCCTGTTCCTCTTTATGGGTTAATGACATGTTGGGTCAGGCTCGGACCGAAGCACATGATTCCTCTCCCCTCCAGACGTTTAGCATTTGAAAGGATTCCTTAACCTCGTTGCCTGTGTTCTTGACAGGTTATGGCCAATATTTTCTGTAAAATATATGTAAACATAACACATGCACATGAACGATAATAAATGAATTTAATCTAATGTTCAGGGCAAATCATCTTTTTAAGTTAAGCAATCAGGATGTAATTCCCACAATAGAAAAAAAATTATATATATATATAAGGAAAGAGAATGAAATCTTAAAGGCAGAAATTATTGAAATAAAGAGTGTAGGAACAAGTATTTTGGCATAATCTATTAATAGATTAATATTAATAAATAGTAAACGGTACATTTTGTTTTATAATTTAAGGACAAATAAAAAAAATAGTGTGGCATAACCTACCTGCAGGCAGCAATATTGTTGACCCTCATGACTCTGAAGATCATTGCTTTATTATTATTATTTTTACATAACAAATATATCAAATTTGGACTTTTTACACCTGAAAGCCTATTTGTTCATCTCAAATAGAGTAACCTTAATAAACTTCTTGATATACTTCATAACTCATGATTGTCTTATTTGTTGTAATAATAATAATAATAATACTAAATTACCTTTAATGCAGTATATGATGTCTTTGTAATTTAATATCTTTGCAAATAAAATATTTTAATTGATAGTTGCACACCACATTAAATCATTAAGTTATTAAATGGATTTTACAGTATATAGTTTTTTTCCCTTAAAGAGAAAAGAAAAGAGAAGAAAAGAAAACTCTTTGTGTACACTAACACAGTTGTTCTTAACCAGGGGCCCCAGCAAACGTCCATGGGGGCCTCAGAGTGACTTTAAATGATTTAAAGTCGGCACGAAATCCCTATTTGTTCATCTCAAATAGAGTAACCTTAATAAACTTCTTGATATACTTCATAACTCATGATTGTCTTATTTGTTGTAATAATAATAATAATACTAAATTACCTTTAATGCAGTATATGATGTCTTTGTAATTTAATATCTTTGCAAATAAAATATTTTAATTGATAGTTGCACACCACATTAAATCATTAAGTTATTAAATGGATTTTACAGTATATAGTTTTTTTCCCTTAAAGAGAAAAGAAAAGAGAAGAAAAGAAAACTCTTTGTGTACACTAACACAGTTGTTCTTAACCAGGGGCCCCAGCAAACGTCCATGGGGGCCTCAGAGTGACTTTAAATGATTTAAAGTCGGCACGAAATGGAAATTGCTATTGCCTTTTCTTCCCTATTGTAGAATATATCAGAGTGAAACAGCTTCTCGGATGTTGGGGGGAAAATGTAGTTTATTAATTCTTTCAGCAACTGGTTCCCACCATGTTCTTGGAAAACCTGGATAGATGAGGTAGCCTAACTTTAAAAAGTGGGATTTATTGGTCTCATAGGCCTACCTCTATGGGTGTTATACTTTTAATAACATACATTTTTTTCTGCTAAAATCTATATTGGGTAGAAATCCTCATCTTTAAGCTTTATTCACTAAATCATAAAACAACATAAAAAGTCATTGGGCCTTCTAATATTGTTGTGAACAATGGGGGGCCTTGGACTGAAAAGGATGAGAACTACTTCCCTAAAGCGCATAATTCAGTCAATGACGCGCCAAAGAGAATCCCCTGAAGGTGAATAACTTCACGAGCGCCTAAGCACCTGCGCTTCTCAACTCCTCCCCTCAGAGCGTCGCTCCACAGCTCCACAGCTCTGCCCTTAATAGTAAAGTCACTCCACTATCGTTCAGTTCCAGCGGAGCCGCCGCTTATTACGGCCACTGACACGGTTATCATTGCGCAGGGATTCTTCGGAAAAGCTCCAGTGATTTTACAAGCTTCCAACAGCACAAATGGCAAAGAAGGCCACTTCGCTTTTAGTCCAGGGACTCCGGGCTCTGGAGATGTCAGAAAGACAGTCGTGCGGTGTCATGAGGAGAAACTCCAACTGCACCATCAGGTAAAACCAACAGTGTCTCTCAGCCTGTACTTGATATTGATAAAACGGCTACCTATCAATATGAGAGAGAGAGAGAGAGAGAGAGAGAGAGAGAGATATCCCTTTTGTTAATAAATCATTAGTCGAATGCGTACTGACTAGTTCAGAAAATGGCCGGGTGCTTTTAGTTTCTTTTACGGTTTAGTTCAACAACTGTAGCCTAAATGAATACATGCGTACAGTGTTCATTTTAAATGGTTGCACTGGTGAAACCCTGCTGAATTGAGCGACTGTGTTGCAGGTAATTGTGAATCGTGTAGGAATGCTGAACAAAGCAGAAGAGCAGCTAGTGCTGGTGTAATATAACTCGCAGGAGAGTGCGAAGTCACGAGACGGTGAAACTGAAAGAACTGTTGTCAGCGGAGAGTACCGAGAGTGCCAGATCTGTCACTCCAACTGCACCATCAGGTAAAACCAACAGTGTCTCTCAGCCTGTACTTGATATTGATAAAACGGCTACCTATCAATATGAGAGAGAGAGAGAGAGAGAGAGAGAGAGAGAGAGATATCCCTTTTGTTAATAAATCATTAGTCGAATGCGTACTGACTAGTTCAGAAAATGGCCAGGTGCTTTTAGTTTCTTTTACGGTTTAGTTCAACAACTGTAGCCTAAATGAATATATGCGTCCAGTGTTCATTTTAAATGGTTGCACTGGTGAACCCTGCTGAATTGAGCGACTGTGTTGCAGGTAATTGTGAATCGTGTAGGAATGCTGAACAAAGCAGAAGAGCAGCTAGTGCTGGTGTAATATAACTCGCAGGAGAGTGCGAAGTCACGAGACGGTGAAACTGAAAGAACTGTTGTCAGCGGAGAGTACCGAGAGTGCCAGATCTGTCAAGTATGCCCGATGCTATAACGTAACTATTACATAAAGATGTTATCCAGTAAATTAATTTGTTTTTAAAAGATTCGAAGTATTCTGATCGGAACGTGTAGCGTGTGCATCATTTGAATACCGCAGAGCTTCTGGCCGTGTGCCATTCAGCGGTTTAGCTGTATTGATCGGCTGCTCTTTACTATTTACTAGAAAGTACGTCATTTTACCGGGTCAACACAGACATTTCTAAAAACACTGCGTCACATCGTCTTTTTTTACATTTGTCGTGAACAAATCGGTCAACATGCAAGTTGCATGATGCCGCCCTTTAGAGACACATGACAAGACTGACTAATATCCAGGTATTCTGCTTTTGTCAGGTAATAACAACTTCTGTTTCTATTTTCATTTTGTTTTTTAGACACTTGAGCTCATGTGGCATCTTAGCTACAAGGCGGGTAAGCTTACCTCCTCCTTCAGCATCTTCTCAGATGGTGCCCACCCGGAGCTTTATTAACTTGTCAGCCCCCCTCATAACACGGAGAATGGAGTACTCAGAGAGCCGGAGCATTTGGTACGCACACACCACTGTTACATAAAACCATAACATCTTCACTTTAACTACAAGGTAATTCTCATCTAGCGATATCCTTGTTGACACAAGTTGATTTTCCCTCTAGTTACTCACCTGAGCAGATGTACAACATTGTTGCCAATGTGGACCAGTACCAGCAGTTTGTGCCTTGGTGCAAGAAGTCAAAGGTAACGAGGGGGCGGAATGGGGACATGAGAGCTCAGCTTGAAATCGGGTTCCCCCCGATCATTGAACGGTACACCTCTGAGGTCACAGTCATCCCGAACCACCAAGTCCGAGTGAGTCTAAAAACAATTTGTAAATTAGATAACAGTTTCAATTGGGAATGCTAGACATTATTCTCGTTTTAACAAAAAGAGGTTGTGAATTTTAAGAGATTTGAACTAGATTCAGGTAGATTAAGTGGTATTGATTTGATGTTTGTCCTAAGCCAACAAAGCATCAAAATGTCCATGCATCATAGGATCAGCTTACATATTGGCCTAGTAAGCTGTCAGTGGCCGTCTGTCTGAAGTTTGTGCTTGTGTTTCAGGCGGTGTGTACAGACGGGATGCTCTTTAATCACCTTGAGACATTGTGGCGATTTACTCCTGGAGCTGCAGGCCAGACCGAATCCTGCAATGTAGAGTTCTTTGTAAGTAGTGCAACTGGCAAATACAGAGACACGCACACACTATTACAGTCTACATTCTTCAGTTTGACACTTCTTTTACTCGTGTTCCTCCTCTTTGGTGGTTTAATCCCATAAATCCTGTTCAAAGTGAGCAGAGGTATTAGACCAGATTAGTGCCATTTATACCACATGTGAGTTGCCTTTCCGGTTCTCCTTAAATAGCCAGTAACGAAGACAGGGATGATAACGATTCCTTTGCTGGAGGGAACTGTACGACCTAAATGTCACCAGATTAAACATGGTGCGATGGACATCACAGGATGGAGACAGGGATTTGGGAGATTAAAGTACCCATTGATTAAAAAGAATGAAGACTAAAACATGAATGAATGTTAGCAGTACAAAGCCCTTGTTAATTAGGCAAAAAAACCCTAACTCAACTAAACTTTAGCATCAAAGCTCACTATTTCAAATCATACAGTACATAAGATAACTTTTTGGTAAAAATTTTTAGCAAATTTGACCAATATGTGTTTTCCCTCTCTAGGTGTCATTTGAGTTCAAATCTTTGCTCCACTCACAATTAGCGACAGTATTTTTTGAGGAGGTGGTCAAACAGATGGTCAACGCTTTCGAGACGCAAGCAACCAAACTTTACGGCACCGGCGTTCATCGACAGAAGACTTCACTCAGAAGAGCAACTTGAGAACCTTGTTAAAACGGACACAAGGACATACATAACCACAAACATTGTTCAAATATTCTGGAGAACAACAGCTCCTCTTTTTTAATCCAGTTTGTTGGATTTTGGACTGTTAATGCCAGCACATATTTTTGCTGGGGAAAAAAAAAACACATTTGAGAAGCCTATTTATTTAAACCAAAACAGATATAATTTATTGTGATAAGCGTGTGTGTGTGTATAATTTATATAATATCTGTGGACTGAAAGAGTAAAAAGTGTTGAAGATGGATGCTTTTTCATATTTATGATCATTATATTCATAAGGTTGACCAAAGGGAAACAAAATCATCTCCAAAATGATTATTGAGTGCACTCTTTCCAGACTTGTAATAAAGCAATAATATATTTTCTTAATACTGTTTTTGTCATGATTTGTCAGAACCACACAACACTAATCATCCAAATGTCAATCCTTTTTTAAAAAAAGAAAGAAAAAACAAACAAACCTTGGGTTATAACAAAGGGGTATAAGAATGAACATTAAAATCTTCAAGATTTTAAGAAGTACAATCGATTTCTTTAATAGGTTCCATACCCAACCCATAATCTGGTTTTCTTCATAAAATGTTGCAACACGTTCATATACAACAGCTACAGGACATAATAGGTATGAAGCACTTTATGTTCTTTTGTGAGTCGTGTCCTTTCTTTCATTCAGGTTATGTCACTTGCCGGTATTTCTTCAATATTATCCACAGTCACAATATACCAAACTCTTCAGTCTTGCAAATGATCTGAAACAATACACTATTGCTTCCTACTTTTCGATGAGAGCAACTATTTTACACATTATATTGGCATTATGTGTATGAGCCTCACAGTATCACATTCAAAATGCTCCTTCAATGCGAAGTCTTGAGGGTGTTCCAAGAAACTCACATGATTTCTGGATCACTTACATAAACCACGGCTGCCAGCAGAGACTACACCCCTTTCTGTCTAAACAGCCAATTCCTTCCTGTTCTTCAGTGCGGGCTGATCACAGATTAGCTGAGACCTCCACCAGAGGTGAGAATATTTTCTTACACACACCGACAGCAAATGTGTCCAACAAGATCCAGATTGACAGTTTGTTGTTCTGTCTATATATACACACATCACATTGTAACGCAATGCGTTTCTAACTATAGCTCAAGTTATGTTCTCTGCAAACTCCTGAGTTACAAGATAAATCAGCCTATATCTCTTAACTAATTTGTCTTGTACTTCAAACTTGCATAATACTGCACAAAGATCGCAAAACAAATACTGTATATTATGTTTATATTTGATTCATATCATGTGGCATCCCAGGATGCTGTCTGGCGCAGACTGCAGAGTAATTCAGTTATATGATAGCTGATCATAGCTGGGCATTTTTCTCTGCGTGGTTAAAGTGGCATCGACATATTCAACCATTCCAGACTGTGGAAAGTAAATATAATTTCATATCAGTTGTTTGAAACTAACCTGAAGAAAATGTAAGGCTGATGATACACGCCACGGGGCAACTTTTTGAGCAACGCTGCCGTCAATGGGCAACTAGGTGAGACAAAGTGCCCATGACTGATCTAAAGTATCCAGAAATAAATTTGTTGCCCATTCTCAGTGGGAAAGTGCCCAAGCATCATTGCTCAAAAAAAGTCCCCCCCCCCTAAAATGGTTCAAAAAGTTGCCCCATGTATCATCAGCCTAAGGTTCTTTCCTGTGCAAGCTGTTGCTATTAAGGTTGCTTTCTGGTCCAAGTCAAAAATGTATGATATTCTGTGTATCTGGATATGGTTTGGGTTACTCTAAAACCCTCTATTGCCCTCAATCTGTTAGAAAAGTAATAGCACAACTGTCCTCAATGATTTGAGCCATCATTCTTCTCCACAACCAAAATGTGCAAGGTCTCTAACTCGGTAAAGCTTGACATAGGATACAATAGTTAAATCTACATCTAGTTTATTAACCCTCTGGTGCTCCTCATTTGGGAGTCACACTTGTGATCTTCACGGTCAAAAGTGACTGGACACCTGAAATTGAACTTTTTTTCGCCCCAGTAAAATCAATGTAATATATTTTTGTTCAATAATTTTTTATTTTATTTTGTATTTTGAGATAATTTCATGGCACTAATTAATATTTATGCAATAATTATAATGAACTTCTGCCCATTGAAAATAATACACATTTTTTTTTAAATATATTTTTACATTACTTTTCAATGAATACAGTATTTCATGTTAAAATAGAGTCAATGCCTTTAAAATCCCATTTTTGAAGCCAGATTAGTGCCATCTGGTGGGAGTGAAATTAGAAAAACATCTGCAATTCCATGGTTTAGCCCACAGATTCCTATATAGCTTTATATAAAAGGCCTATACATTCTCTAATTGTTTTTAGACATAAATACTTATTTTTATTAAGTTGTGGGTTTGCATAAATATTTAGACATTCTCAAAGACAACTTTTGGTAAAGGTTTAGATTTTTGGGGGGTTTGAAATGTTGATTTGAAGCGTCAGTTTTTGAATTATTATTACTACAGTCAAACCTGAACACAGAGAAAGCATTTTGTTACACAAAACACAATTCTATAAAAAAAACTTACAAAACTGAACAGAAAGGTTTTATCAGAGCTTAATCCTTTTAAATTTAATCCTTAATCCTTGGGTTTGATCTGATTTCAACCTCTTATTTCAGTTTTCTGACTCGTTTCTGGCTATATGGTTATAGCCATAACAATTAATTTGAGTGTGTATAATTGTGTATGTTTGTCTCTGTGAGTGTAAGTGAGTGTGTGTTTGAGTGAGTGTGTCTGTTTTGCACTCTTGATGTTTTATAGTGTAACCCCTTCCTTGCCGTTCACTTTTTTACTGCATTGTAGTTGAATTATTGCTTTTATTTTACATATTTGCTGTGTTACAGTCACACCAGTTCATAGGTTTGTGTGTGTATAACTTAAAGTGCACGTGTGTGCGCGTGTATGTGTGAGTGGATGTGTTGGTTTTGCACTCTTGATGTTTTAAAGTTCATCCTGTCATTGCTGTGTACTTTTTTTCATTGTGTCAGATTTGTAGAAAAATTCTCAGAATTTTTGTGTTTTTGTCGATTTCCCATTCATTTGCTATGGTCGGTCATTTTTGACCGAAGACCACAAGTGTGACTATTTTTTTTACGACCACTTAGTCCGCTCGAATCATGCCCTCAATTTGTTTGTGTGTTCACATTCCAAATGCCATAAAAGTCACCAAGTTTCGTACCATTCCAATGAAGCTGTGATTTAAAAAAATTCAAAACAGTGACCGAAGAGCACCAGTTAAACATTTAGACAAAGTCTTATAAATATATAAAAGTTTGCATATGTGTTCTTTGTTGCGTATCATGATACATCAAGCTTTTATGACTCATATAGTATATGACAAAGGAAAATATGGAGCTCATACTCAGAGAAAAGTTTTATTCAGAGGCCCATACTGAGAAAACAAATATGTAATTTGCAATTCATGATATTCATATGATCAAAAAGTAAGATAAAATTCTGACAGTTTGTAATCAATAATATCTTTATAACAATATAATAGACTAAAAAAATGCATATACAGTGGGTACGGAAAGTATTCAGACCCCCTTAAATTTTTCACTCTTTGTTATATTGCAGCCATTTGCTAAAATCATTTAAGTTCATTTTTTTTCCTCATTAACGTACACACAGCACCCCATATGGACAGAAAAACACAGAATTGTTGACATTTTTGCAGATTTATAAAAAAAGAAAAACTGAAATATCACATGGTCCTAAGTATTCAGACCCTTTGCTCAGTATTTAGTAGAAGCACCCTTTTGATCTAATACAGCCATGAGTCTTTTTGGGAAAGATGCAACAAGTTTTTCACACCTGGATTTGGGGATCCTCTGCCATTCCTCCTTGCAGATCCTCTCCAGTTCTGTCAGGTTGGATGGTAAACGTTGGTGGACAGCCATTTTTAGGTCTCTCCAGAGATGCTCAATTGGGTTTAAGTCAGGGCTCTGGCTGGACCATTCAAGAACAGTCCTTTTTTAATAAATCTGCAAAAATGTCAACAATTCTGTGTTTTTCTGTCAATATGGGGTGCTGTGTGTACATTGAGGAAAAAAAATTAACTTAAATGATTTTAGCAAATGGCTGCAATATAACAAAGAGTGAACAATTTAAGGGGGTCTGAATACTTTCCGTACCCACTGTAAATATCAGCTGTCACTTTACATCTCCCAATAATTTTTCTTAGCAGTGTTCATAAAACCAAGCAGTTAACTTAAATATCATCTTACTCTTCACCCAAAATTTAAAATTCTGTCATTAATTACTCACCCTCATGTCATTCCAAACCCGTAAGACCGCCTTCGTTCATCTTTGAAACACAAATTAAGATATTTTTTATGAAATCTAAGAGCTTTCTGACCCTGCATAGACAGCAATGCAAATGAAATGTTCCCAGACCCAGAAACGTTGTAAGGACATCGTTAAAGCACGTGCATTTGTTGTTTACATGCAGAGGAAAGCATGCACGTGTCGTGATACTCTCCATAATGGCGGCAGACAGGAGGAGAATAATTGTTGAATGAGTTGTTATTTTTGTTTTCTCTGTGCACAAAAAGTATTCTCATAGCTTCATAAAATTACAGTTGAACCACTGATGTCACCTGGATCGTTTTATCGATGTCCTTGCTACATTTCTGGGCCTGGGAACATTTCAGTTGCATTGCTGTCTATGCAGGTTCAGAAAGCTCTTGGATCCCATCAAAAATATCTTAATTTGTGTTCCAAAGATGAACGGAGGTCTTATGGGTTTGGAACGACATGAGGGTGAGCAATTAATGACAGAATTTTCATTTTTGGGTGAACTATCCCTTTAAATTTGCTATCAGACTGGCATGTCATCAGAGTTTTCAGCAAAGTTTTGATCATGATAATTTAGCGACCTTATTTAATGAATTTAGAGGTCATATAATAATATTTTGTGTGCATGCTTTCAATTTATTTCAAGATAAATAAAAAACAGATTTTGAAGCATATAAATCTGTCATTCTAATGCTTGCCTTTAAAGTGACATAAGAAAAACACTTAAACACTGATTTCAGATGTTTTATGCATTTCCAACTAAGATGTGTTTTTGCATACACATGAAGTAATATGTTTGCAGGCACAACACCTCAGAATCTTCTCTCACACACAGCTCAGTTAGCATGCTAGGTGTCTCTATACAATCCCTAGGGTTCATAATCTCTATCCGTGGCCAACATTTGATCTTATTTTGGGCTTGTCCTGGGGTAGACTCAGGGTGCTCATCACGGTCGTGGCCTTAGATAGCTGCAGGTCGGCAGTGTACCCTGATCCTGTGACATGTAAGGACAGATGCACTGACTGCACGTCTCATTCTGCTTTGAACACATTCTCCCTCCTGACCTTGCATGATACAGCACACAAACCTTTACTGGTATTGGATTTCTCAATGGTATGGAATATAGAACAGCAATGCAGAGGTTTTACTGCAAAAGGATTATTAAAGAATGCATCATAAAACGGTTATATTTGCAGACAGACCATTCATAATGATATAGTTACTTTGCATGAATTGGTCTGCTTACGCTGCTCCACGTCTAGTCACAACTAAGTGAGACTTTTAATAGACCCAAGTCATTTTCCACAACTTAAAACTTTCAAAATAGAATTTTCATCTTTTTATTTTGATCATCAGTTGAACAATCAGTATGTTGTTAAAGAGCAGAACAATCTCCTGAACTGAACGAGTTGCACTTATTCCTCACAGACTCGTTTTCATTCCTCTCAAAAAATAAATGTGGCACATCCATGACAAAGGTCTATCATCTAACAGAAGAAGAGTTGAGCTAGTTTTCAGAAAGTATGTCATAATATATGTGCTCATGTTGCAGCACTGACCGTAGTGTGACTGTTTTGAAATCCTAGTAAACTCAGGCTGGCATTGCTGCTGACATCTCTCAGTGAATAGTGAAATCTCCTCTGACTCAGCGGCCATCATTTACCTGTCCATCTCCTGCTCAAGTTCAACAACACCTCGAAAGAGTCTACAACCTACCGCAGTCATTTTATTAGCCCCTAAAGGAGTCTAATAGGACTTAAGACGACATAATTATGATATTCTTAATTTAAAGCACACTTACAGACTGTCTTAATTTGACAGTCATAATTTGAAAGGGTACCCTTTTTTCCTGAGAGTGTACTGAAAATGACAGTACTCCCATGAAAAAAAATGTACCTTTTCAAAAGGTAGCCTACACGTTAGGTACTAATATGTAGGTCTACTAGTAAAGCCCAATACAAAGGTCACAAGGGGAATCAGAAAGTTAGGCAGAAGAATTACCGGAAATAAAATGGCTCCTCGCTGGTAACGTTAGCTGGTGAGATGCTGTGTGCTGTGGAGATGATCAGAAAAGAGTAGTGAAGAACGGTCATTTAAAATCACGTTTACAAATATGTGCAAAACTAATATTTGACCTATAAAAAAAAATCACAGTTTGGTATCAGTACACGCTGAAGAAAATCAAGGATTTTATTGTTTAATAATAAAAGAATGAAATAAAAGTAAATGTATTAATGTTTAATGGTTAAATTTCAACAAGATATACGTAAGACTTCTAAATAAATACATCCAGTATTATTTACCTGTACACTTTTCAATGTTCTGGTATTTCAATGAGCACCGGAGAGCTGGAAAAATTGTGGATCCTTTCTCCAAAGCCATTTGTGCGTTAGCACACTGCCATCTAGTGAGCAATTCTTTAATGATACCATGTCACCAACGTTTATAGAGAAATTATTCTTTAACACACACACACAGGTTTGTTTTTGAGAAAAGTGTGGACATCCCATAGGCGTAATGGTTTTTATACTGTACAGACCGTATATTCTATTGCCCTACACCAACCCTACCCCTAAATCTACCCCTCACAGGAGACTTTGTGCTATTTCAGATTTTCAATACACTCCATTCTGTGTGATTTATAAGCGTTTTGAAAAGTGGGGACATGGGGTAATGTCCTGAAAAGTCACCTTCTCCTTGTAATACCTATGTCATACCTTTGTCATTATACAAATTTATGTCCTCATTTGTCACAAAATAGCGCGCGCGCACACACACACACACACACACACAGAGAATCTGCTTTAAAACAGAATCCAGTTTAATAGTCATCACAGCTGAGCATGAATTGAATGAAAAAGATTTCATTTCTATGATGAATTTTATTTTTAACCAGATAATTTAAGCAAATAACACACACTGAACTTCGTCATCTGTTCTTCATACAGCTGGACTGGCAGATGGACTGTAAACATTGTGAACTGTATGGCACGCTGCACATTTACAAATAACATCGGTGGCCAAAATATTTGTTTGAGCTGTATGTATTAGTTGATAAAAATAGCAACTTTCTTTTTTCCTGCAAATTAGTTGATCTGACATTTAAGACGAGTAAGATTTATAAACACACAAAGCTATTGCTTGCTGTTATGCGCAGTGGATTATTGCACTGTGTTAATTATAGATGTCACTACTGACAAGATACAACTCAAACTAACATAAAAAAAAAATCAGCCTAGCTGTCAGGGCAGATTAATCTAACAATGACATTCTTTAAGTGCTTCTTCAAAAGTTCAGTTTATAGTCACGACTACTTGAAAAATGACACTGAGAAGTTTCCAGCAATCAGGCGTTTTAGTTTCTAATCTAATTTCCCTTTTGTAGGCACACCGATATGGCAAGCAGATTTACGTGTTCTAGATATACATGAGATGTTTACTACAGAAACATGGAATGTTTTAGGATGTTTTCAAATGACTTTGCAACACAATCAATACAGGCATTTAGATTATTGACAGGTTAGAATAACAGTTTATAGCAGAAGAGTAAACCCTCACTTTTACACAAGATCACAAACGGGAAGAAAAGAAAAAATGTAATGCACACAAACACTCACATTTGGAAGAGTGCATATACACACACATAAACACCTCTTTTGCTTCCATAGCGCACTGGTTCACTGAAATCTGGATTCTGTCATTACATCGTCATGTGTTCTGGAAGTACATAAGAAATATCATCCCAAGGATGGCGGTACAAACCCTGCTTCAGCCGCTTCTGGTCCAGATAATGACCTGCATAAAAAGAGAAGGTTGTTTAAATAACATTATTTCATAACAGACATGTCAGAGATAGATCTCACACACACCTATGAATCCCATGCTGCGTCCCAACACAAAGATTCCATTCAGTGCTCCAATCTCCACAAACTCATCTGCCTCATCACTGCACAACAGAAAGAAGGACAAGCGCTTGAGAGATCAGTGTTATTTCTGCTACCATTTACGTGAACACTCAACTTTGCCAGTGTTTTAGTTATTAACTATTGAAAATAATTTTCATTAATTGAAATAAAAGTGAAATAAAGTAAAATATAAATATTAGACAGGGAAAAAAAACATGAGAAATTATGTCTTGGCAGGTAACTGAAATAATTTTAAGTTGAAGTACTGAATTTACTAAAACTGAAATAAAAATAAGGTTAAACAGATATATATATATATATATATATATATATATATATACACACAAAATTTTAAAAGCACATAACAAAAGGATTAACCTTAAATTAAAAGAATAATATAACATAAAAATAAACACTAATTCAAAATATAAAAATACAATGATATTTATTAATATAAATTATATATTTAATTAAAATAAATAAATCTAAATAACAACACTATCCTTTACACATCTTTTTCTTCAGTTTTACTTACCGAGTAAAGCCACCACAGTTTCTCAGCAGGTCCACAAATGCCACTCCAATGAAACCATCAACATTCAGGATAAGGTTTGGTTTCTGATAAAGAGAGACATTTTATCAGATAAAAAAAAAGGGGGGAAAAAGTCACTTTATTTTAATGTCCAATTCTCACTATTAACAAACCATTAATTACGACTTTTGCCTCAAACACCTAATCTTCTGCTTATTAATAGTTAGTAAAGTAGTTGTTAAGTTTAGGTATTGGGTAGGATTATGGATGTAGAATAAGGTGATGCAGAATATGTGCTTTATCAGCACTAATAAACAGCCAATATGTTCATAATAGGCATGCTAGTAAGCAACTAGATAATAGTGAGAATTGGCCCTATACCCTAAGGCGTTACTGAAAAAGCCCCCTATATTTGAATTTTCATCTTGCCACAAACAGTGCTCATTTACTACATTAAATTAAGATTATCTAAATGTATTCATTGACATTTATTCATAGCTGTTGCTTTTAGCAAACACACATCTGTCTCACGGTTCTGTTTTTCTTATTTTCCTTTTGAAGCTGCAGTCACATTTACAGTTGTATGGAGAATTTTCATGGAGGAAATCAATAGTCATTTCAATAGGAATCAATGCAGGCAGAAATTTGAATGATAGGGAGAAAGATTTTACAGTGCAGGTTTCTCACTGGGATCAGTTACAATGTTAATACCAGGGCTAAATGGGATCCAAGACACAGGTAAGTGTTTGTACCTTTGAGGTGGTGATCTTCTCCACCTCCAGTGCATAGTCCAGCAGCTGAGTGGCAGGGAAATGCTGTTTCACAAAGTCTTTGAGGATCTGTACCCGCATGTCAGGATTATTGATCTGAAAACATTAATTAATCAGTAAAGCCAGCAGAAGAATGTGTGAGAAGCAGTGTGAAATTACAATATTTAACACGTTTTTGAAGACTTTTGATTTTTGTACTCACCGATTTCACCCGGTGTCCGATGCCCATAATGAGTTTGCCATCTTTCTTCATTTTGTTGACAAACTCCATAGGCAGCATGCCGCTGTCAAACGCCTTGCTGAACTGCTTAGCAGCTGCGTCCAGGGCACCTCCAAAACGGTCCCCCTAAACACAAAAAGAGCCAGTGATGAAACTCTGCTCTTCTGGTGCTACACAGACTGTACTGTGGGAAAGTCTGTAGTTCTCATACGATGGTGAGCAGTCCTGAGGTCAGGCTGGAGATCAGGTCTTTGCCAGCACGCGCACACACTATGGTGTTGTGAGCTCCAGAAACAGCAGGGCCGTGATCCGCCGTCACCATCAGACACATCTCGATGAACTGACAGGCATAGCGCGGAAGCCTGCAGAAACACATGAATTATCTGAAAATTATAAAAGACTGAATAATATAGGTAAAAGAAAACAGCAGCACTTTTCAAAACACAAAGAGAGAAACATACGTCCTCTGGAACCTGAGCAGTCGAGGGTGCCACCCAGCTCAATCTCATACTTAATAACAGCATAATTTATAAAATTATATATTAAATAAAATCTTTATATATTAGCATTTTATATTTCATTTCTTATTTCTATATATTGAATTATTACAATTAGTAATATTAATAATAATAAAATTAGGGCTGTCAGTCAATTAAAATTTGTTAATCTAATTAATCGCAAATTACATTTGGCTGTGAAAATACCACCCAAAAGATTATTTAAAGCTATTTTTGTGTTAAATGAGAAAGTATTAAGTAGACATTACAAATAGTAGCTTTAGAAAGGAATATTTGATTTGATTCAACATAAAATTTATTACACATAAACGATTAGGCTACAACGGCCTAACATAAACTATGGAACATAGTTATATAGGAAGATAATTTGAGAATCCTCTCAGATTTTTCGTTCGTGCAATGGAAGTCATTGGTAACCAAAACAACTTTGTTACCAACAGTCTTCAAAATACCTTCTTTTATGATCCACAAAAGAAAGCAAGTCATAAAATTTGTGGGTACACTATCCCTTTAAAGGTCCCCCCCCCCCCCCCCTCCCAGTTC
>NW_015505206.1:1710886-1743036 GCF_001515645.1 Sinocyclocheilus grahami | reverse complement strand
TTATGAAATAATACTCTAAAACTGCCAGCAGCTGGCAGTAACTGTCTTTATGAGTCATTAATTCATTCGATTTGTTCAAATGGCTGATTCATTCAGGAATGAAGTAAACGGGATGAATGGGTCTTTGAATCATTGATTCACCCGATTCGCTCAAAATGCGGATTCATTCAGAATATAAACACAGCTGTGATGCCCGGAGAGACAATATTGTGTTTAAAATATAACACAATATTAACTAATTATTTAATGAACTGTTGTATACAATCACATTTAAACTCGTGATATTCAGGACAAAATCCGAACTCGTGTGATATCACTTATCATATGATATAAATATGAGACAAAAACTCATACAGGAGCATTATCAGCATTAAGACAGTTATGCCTGTTATGCATTAAGACAGTTCTAAATTCTTAATTTAGAATTTTAGGGCATAACTGCGTTTATGGAGTTTATATTTGTCAACAGTATGAAATGTAAGATAATGTACAGATCTGGGGGCGGGGCCAGTGCATTAACTGCGTTACAATATTTTTTTTTCATAGGTAATTAAGTTAACTCGTTAAACTGACACCCCTAATATATATATAAATATCAGTACAGTATTATTACTACTAAACAAACAGTGACATGGTACCTCCTCTGGAACCAGAGCAGACCGAGGGTGCCGCCCAGCCCGATCTCAGACTTAAAGACCTCAGTAATGGGCATGCCTGCATAAATGAGCTCCTGTCCCCTCTCATCACAGATACTCGTCATGAAGGACGCCGGTTTACGGATCAGACCCAACTCCTACAGAGAGAGAGAACAAAAGAGATGATGCTTAACCACCAGACAAGACTCCTGTAAGTGAGTATGTCTTCAAAACGTTATGTAGTTCATACTCACTCGTGCCCAAGAGTAATCCATCGGCACTGTGGGTGGAGGAACCTCTTTAGCAGGCACAATCACACCCTTGGCTACTAGATTATCATACACGGATCTACAGGATACACAAATATGTGGTTACTGACGGCCAGGTTAAGATGTTAAATTCACAAGTACACAAACACGACATACTTGATGACGTCTCCCAGCTCATCGAAGCTCTTGGGCACAAAGGCTCCTGCCTCTTCCAGAGCTTTGTTCTTAGCCACTGCAGTCTCCGACGCCTGGTTAGCACAAGCTCCAGCGTGGCCAAACTGGACCTAAACACAAAGCAGGATACAATCAATTAATTCAGCTATTAGCATTTGAAACAGGTTCAACTCATATTAGTTGCTTAAATAAGTTTTCTGGACACATTATAAGCAATGCAACCGCTTGCGCACCTCAGATGAGAACAAGGTGGCGCAGGTTCCTATGCACCAGCAGACCACAGGTTTGGTGATCCTGCTTTCTTTAATGCCTTTGCAAATCTTGTACTCTTCATTTCCTCCAATCTATGAGCAAAGAGAAGACCCATGAGTGTATTGTGAATTTTATAGTTACTGTAAACGTCACAAATGGCTCACTCACCTCTCCGAGCACAACGATCATTTTGACTCCAGGTGTGTCCTGATACCTCAAAACGTGATCCATGAACACAGAGCCTGGATACCTGCAGGAAGGACATACCCCGCAGGTTTAAACTCACACGCCAATTGTTTACAATTCATCAAACCATATGTAGTATTAAAGAGACGTTGACTTGAACACACACCGGTCTCCTCCGATGGCAACTCCTTCATAAACTCCGTCTGTAGTGCGTGAGATGATGTTATTGAGCTCGTTGGACATTCCTCCAGAGCGGGAGACGTAGGCCACGCTGCCCGGCCTGTACAACTTAGACGCCAGGATGTTATCCAGCATCCCACCCGTATTACCAATCTTGAAACAGCCTGGTTTAATACCGCCGACCTACAACACATGCACACACACACACACACACACACACACACACACACAACAGACTTAATTAATAAATAATAATATCAAATTATAGAATTATGTATAAAATAAAATCGAATTTATATATTTCTATATTAATAAATATAATTTTACATGCATTGTATAACTAATAAAAAATTATTTAATTCTGTATTTTTATTCAAAAGTGTATAGTTAATAAATACATATTTAATAATAACTATTACTTTAAGTTATTAAATAACTAAGTCAAATTATGTAATATGCATTATTATTATTATTAAAAATTATTATTTCTAATTCTAATGTCATAAATGATGATTTGTACATAAAATCTATTTTTAGTTTTATATAACAAGTAATAATAATAAATAATAATTTTATATGCACTGTAGAATTAAGCTTTTTTTATTCTCCTATATATATATATATATATATATAAGTACAATATAAAATTAGGTATTTAATGATGAATTTATAAAATATTAATATAATAATATTATCAATATATTATATAAATATATTTATTTACATTTACATTTATTCATTTAGCAGACGCTTTTATCCAAAGCGACTTACAACTGGGAATACATCAAGCGATTCACCTTAAAGAGGTAAATAGACACAGGAAGTGCTCGTAATATCAAGTTTCAAGCATTGTTCAGTTATACATACAATCTATTTTTAGTTTTATATAACAAGTGCTAATAGTGATAATAATAATAATTTTATATGCACTGTAGAATTCATCTTTTTTTTAATTCTCTAATGTATATAAAGTAGAATAAAACATTATTAGTTATTTAATGATGAATTAATAGAATAATAATATAATTTAATTAATATATTATATGATTAATATGAATATAGATATTACATTTATATATCACAATAATATTCTATAAATATACAATTTAATTATTTTGTATAATAATTGCTTTATTTGTTTTTATTTATTTATTTTAATTTTTTAGGGGGGGTCTCTTATCATTGGTGCACACACACCTACCAAACAATTTGTCCTCCAAGCATTCACACACAGCTACATATACAATTATCCAACAGAAAGGCCGTTTGGAGTCATACCGTTGCAGGACCAATGATAGTGACGCCCTTCTCCTCTGCCATTCTGATGATCTTGCGAGTCAAAGCCTCTGGAATACCCTCAGCTATGATCGCTATAGTGCGGATCTGCATATAAATAAAACACATGAACAGATGAACAATCAGACCACATTGATTTGTAAACATTTCAGGAATAGCTCACAGCACTGTAGAGTCAGATGAACGTATAGAGTGAGCTGATGCTGATCTCAGACCTGTGGGTGCTGCATGGTCTCTATGGTGCTGTCGTAGGCAGAGCGCAGGGAGGCAAAACTGATGAGCACATCAACTTCTGGATGTTTCTTCATTGCATCAGCCATGTTTTTATAGACCGGCAGCAGGATCTCCTTATGACCCCAATAAAACTTCTGCTTATGGTCTCCACTGATTAGAATAGAATAATGTGTTTTAGGATTAAATATGCATGTGTGTGATGTAGGGACAGTCAATCTAGGGAAAACTGAGATTAATACCACAGAAGTAAACTCGATTCAAAAGTGTCCACCCCTAGACATCACTCTATAATGACAACTGTCCCATACTAGGGTTTTAAATGTAAGATAAGACTCCTATATATATATATATATATATATATATATAAGTACAATATAAAATTAGGTATTTAATGATGAATTTATAAAATATTAATATAATAATATTATCAATATATTATATAAATATATTTATTTACATTTACATTTATTCATTTAGCAGACGCTTTTATCCAAAGCGACTTACAACTGGGAATACATCAAGCGATTCACCTTAAAGAGGTAAATAGACACAGGAAGTGCTCGTAATATCAAGTTTCAAGCATTGTTCAGTTATACATACAATCTATTTTTAGTTTTATATAACAAGTGCTAATAGTGATAATAATAATAATTTTATATGCACTGTAGAATTCATCTTTTTTTTAATTCTCTAATGTATATAAAGTAGAATAAAACATTATTAGTTATTTAATGATGAATTAATAGAATAATAATATAATTTAATTAATATATTATATGATTAATATGAATATAGATATTACATTTATATATCACAATAATATTCTATAAATATACAATTTAATTATTTTGTATAATAATTGCTTTATTTGTTTTTATTTATTTATTTTAATTTTTTAGGGGGGGTCTCTTATCATTGGTGCACACACACCTACCAAACAATTTGTCCTCCAAGCATTCACACACAGCTACATATACAATTATCCAACAGAAAGGCCGTTTGGAGTCATACCGTTGCAGGACCAATGATAGTGACGCCCTTCTCCTCTGCCATTCTGATGATCTTGCGAGTCAAAGCCTCTGGAATACCCTCAGCTATGATCGCTATAGTGCGGATCTGCATATAAATAAAACACATGAACAGATGAACAATCAGACCACATTGATTTGTAAACATTTCAGGAATAGCTCACAGCACTGTAGAGTCAGATGAACGTATAGAGTGAGCTGATGCTGATCTCAGACCTGTGGGTGCTGCATGGTCTCTATGGTGCTGTCGTAGGCAGAGCGCAGGGAGGCAAAACTGATGAGCACATCAACTTCTGGATGTTTCTTCATTGCATCAGCCATGTTTTTATAGACCGGCAGCAGGATCTCCTTATGACCCCAATAAAACTTCTGCTTATGGTCTCCACTGATTAGAATAGAATAATGTGTTTTAGGATTAAATATGCATGTGTGTGATGTAGGGACAGTCAATCTAGGGAAAACTGAGATTAATACCACAGAAGTAAACTCGATTCAAAAGTGTCCACCCCTAGACATCACTCTATAATGACAACTGTCCCATACTAGGGTTTTAAATGTAAGATAAGACTCACGTGAAGGGGTAAACCATGGCTGCTACTGATGGCTCCTGACGAGAGCACACATAATCGAAGTCCAGCATGCCCTGCACTGCACGCGTCTGCATCCCCCACACTATAGCCTTGGTGTGGTTACTGAACAGAGTGGTGCTTTTGGCTACAGAGATAAAGACAGAAGGACAAAGAGAAACAACAGAGGGAGGAATGTCATTACAGTAGGTTTCTTTAAGAGTACAACATGTTGAAGTCAGTCTCAGCAGGCTAGGTTTTCTGAATATATTCATCAAAGTAATGCTTTTAGTACATTGTCATTAACCTTGCAAAAACAATGTGTTGCCAAATTTGGTTACACTTTATTTTAGGGTGTTCTTGTTATAGTGAAATTATATGTTTGAGTACTGAATAATATTAATTAACTACTTGCACTTACTATTAGGATTAGGGTTACTTGCATGTAATTATGTATAATTTGTTGTTATTATAATAGTAAGTATTAGGCCTGTTGCAATAATCAATATATCGACTTATCGCGCAATATATGTACATGACCTCAATTTTTGGTGACGCAATATATCGCCCATTATATTTACTTAAAAATTAATGTCACCATGTTTTGTACATTCCACTTGCGCCGGTGTCTTCTGCAGCTTCTTGTACATAACGTGGTGCAGTCATGAGGTGCTGGTTCAAATTAAAAAATAAAATAAAATAAAAAAATGCTTCTACCCAAAAAAAAAAAAAAGTTTCATCTGCAGATATGGCCTTGTTTAGGGACCTGTGCCTTTGTGCATACGGACATCTGACTGCTAAGTAGTGATTGTGTTTTTCAGCAATAGTGCGCACCCTTAATTTACAGAGAAAAGAAGGTCAGGGGAAAATCTGTAGATGGAAAAATCTCCATACATTCTTTGTGCATTTTTCTTTTTTTCTACTTGTTACATTGCACTTTTTGTAAGAAAAGTTTACTTACTATTTATTCAGGTTTTTTAAGGCATCTAATAATTTTGATAGTTAATTTCTATGATCTAAATATTCTTAAAAATTTAAAGTTTGTTGTCATTTGGAAGTGTGTAGGCCTTCCTGCATTATTATGCTTTTATGTTATGATTATATATTCAGTAGCATAAAATGATACAATAATATCGCTTATTGCAATATATCGCACAACAAAAAGCTGTTATCGTGACATGCCTAGTAAGTATTATTATTGAACTGATCTAAACAGGGCTGAAAACTTAATTCAACAAAGGACAGAGCCTTTTAAAGACCTGGGACTTTACTACTTATAAGCCTCACTTGAAGGATTGTGCCATCCAGATTTAATAAGCCAGAAGCCACTGGACTCAATTGTAAAATACAGAAATTAGTTGTAGAAATTAACAGAACACACTGCAACAAAAAAAACAACAAAGGACAGAGCCTTTTAAAGACCTGGGACTTTACTACTTATAAGCCTCACTTGAAGGATTGTGCCATCCAGATTTAATAAGCCAGAAGCCACTGGACTCAATTGTAAAATACAGAAATTAGTTGTAGAAATTAACAGAACACACTGCAACAAAAAAAAAAAAAAATTAAATAAATAGTTGAATGTTTCGTAATATGTAACGGTTGCCATGCAATGTCACATTAATACAGGGGCTTTGAAGGTGAACCATCCATTAGAAGTGAGAATCAGAATAAACTATGACCATGACCATGTTTCCCCAACATGCCCTGGCCAGGATTTCTTAATTGCCTATCCACCTTTTTCTTCCTGTAAAAATGGGAGCGGCCATTTGTAATTTTTATGGGTCTGGCTTCCAGTCACATCCGCGTCCAGCTATTTTTAGCAAAACAGTTTGTTTTGCTGCTTGATGTGTCTTACCATATTATTTTAATGCTTTATCTTAACTATGAACACACTGGTTTTTAGTGCACACAGGTTTACCGTTTACTGCACATTGTTATTCCTCTCATTATTTCCCTATAGCGGCTAATGAACCGGAAGTCTCGCTCATAGGCTTACTACTTCCGCGTTGAAAGAGGTGGATAGTGTCCAGGTTTTGGCTTTGCATTCCCATTGACATGTTCTCTACAGTCCTCATACCTTTTATGCATGTGTATTTTGTATTGCTTTGACCATTTTCTGTAGATCCCACCTTCTCTCATGCCATGATTGGTCAATTATATACAATACCTGCACGCTATTGGTCAAACTACTATTCAGTCATCTGCAGCAAGTATGAAAAGAGTAGAAAAACAACGCCAAAACCCAGACTTTAAGTCAATTTAGAAATCCCATCCAGGAAAAAGATGTCTGGTCACCCTGCATTATCTTTGTGTTAATGACACAAGGGCCTCTAGGAGACGCACAAGCCTACCATAAATCTATTCTGTTACTGTGATTATTGTCTGCTTGAGGGAGTGTGATCCCATTTGCACCAACCTGGAGGAAGTCCAGCACAAGTCTTTTGAGCTGATGAGTTTTCTGCTACAGTTTTGACCTCAGAGAAAGAGGCCGATCTGGAGGAGGCGGGAGTCTGGGAGCAAGAGAGAGAGCAGTAGTAAGAAATTTAGTCAGTCTTTATAGTGACACTTACAGTCCGGTACGAGCAGCACATTAAGATGTGATCTCTAAAAGCAGTGGAGAAAGACTCAACAATAAGAAACTTCACTTCACTGAAAGCCCTGGATCATCTAATGGCATGCTTGAGGCTCTGAGAGGTTTTTAATGCAAGCACACTTAAAGTAAGACTAACACACACACATACACACACACAGACAGACACTCACTATGGTTCCACCGCTAGTGTTGAGAAGGAAGTTAGCGGTGTGGGCGGCAACACAAGGCTCTGTGGCAATTGGCCGATGACCTAGTGCCATTCCAACAATGGCTATTATGCTTTTATGTTATGATTATATATTCAGTAGCATAAAATGATACAATAATATCGCTTATTGCAATATATCGCACAACAAAAAGCTGTTATCGTGACATGCCTAGTAAGTATTATTATTGAACTGATCTAAACAGGGCTGAAAACTTAATTCACCAAAGGACAGAGCCTTTTAAAGACCTGGGACTTTACTACTTATAAGCCTCACTTGAAGGATTGTGCCATCCAGATTTAATAAGCCAGAAGCCACTGGACTCAATTGTAAAATACAGAAATTAGTTGTAGAAATTAACAGAACACACTGCAACAAAAAAAACTAAAAATAAAATAAATAGTTGAATGTTTCGTAATATGTAACGGTTGCCATGCAATGTCACATTAATACAGGGGCTTTGAAGGTGAACCATCCATTAGAAGTGAGAATCAGAATAAACTATGACCATGACCATGTTTCCCCAACATGCCCTGGCCAGGATTTCTTAATTGCCTATCCACCTTTTTCTTCCTGTAAAAATGGGAGCGGCCATTTGTAATTTTTATGGGTCTGGCTTCCAGTCACATCCGCGTCCAGCTATTTTTAGCAAAACAGTTTGTTTTGCTGCTTGATGTGTCTTACCATATTATTTTAATGCTTTATCTTAACTATGAACACACTGGTTTTTAGTGCACACAGGTTTACCGTTTACTGCACATTGTTATTCCTCTCATTATTTCCCTATAGCGGCTAATGAACCGGAAGTCTCGCTCATAGGCTTACTACTTCCGCGTTGAAAGAGGTGGATAGTGTCCAGGTTTTGGCTTTGCATTCCCATTGACATGTTCTCTACAGTCCTCATACCTTTTATGCATGTGTATTTTGTATTGCTTTGACCATTTTCTGTAGATCCCACCTTCTCTCATGCCATGATTGGTCAATTATATACAATACCTGCACGCTATTGGTCAAACTACTATTCAGTCATCTGCAGCAAGTATGAAAAGAGTAGAAAAACAACGCCAAAACCCAGACTTTAAGTCAATTTAGAAATCCCATCCAGGAAAAAGATGTCTGGTCACCCTGCATTATCTTTGTGTTAATGACACAAGGGCCTCTAGGAGACGCACAAGCCTACCATAAATCTATTCTGTTACTGTGATTATTGTCTGCTTGAGGGAGTGTGATCCCATTTGCACCAACCTGGAGGAAGTCCAGCACAAGTCTTTTGAGCTGATGAGTTTTCTGCTACAGTTTTGACCTCAGAGAAAGAGGCCGATCTGGAGGAGGCGGGAGTCTGGGAGCAAGAGAGAGAGCAGTAGTAAGAAATTTAGTCAGTCTTTATAGTGACACTTACAGTCCGGTACGAGCAGCACATTAAGATGTGATCTCTAAAAGCAGTGGAGAAAGACTCAACAATAAGAAACTTCACTTCACTGAAAGCCCTGGATCATCTAATGGCATGCTTGAGGCTCTGAGAGGTTTTTAATGCAAGCACACTTAAAGTAAGACTAACACACACACATACACACACACAGACAGACACTCACTATGGTTCCACCGCTAGTGTTGAGAAGGAAGTTAGCGGTGTGGGCGGCAACACAAGGCTCTGTGGCAATTGGCCGATGACCTAGTGCCATTCCAACAATGGCAGTCATGTGGGTTTCAGTGCCAAAAACATGAATGGGGATACCGGTGGTCTTTCCTGCACACACACACACACACACACACACACACACAAAAGACATGAACATGAGATCAAGTCTCGAAGCTTTGACTTTATGTACACTTACAAATGTGCACATGCACAAACTCACCAATTTCCCCCATCACTCTTAAACCTTCCTGGTAATTCGGGCCGCCACGACGGACAAATATAGTGACCTCATGCTCTTTCAGAGGGTTCTGGTAATCTTTGATAGCTCTGACGATACCCTGATAACATACAAAACAGCCAAACAAACACACAAAGGGTGTGTGTTACAAAATATTGACCTGTGCTAATGCAGATAGATGGCACAGATGCACATGCACAGCATGAGGGACTCCATGATCTAACCTTGAATGTTGCCGCTACGTTAGTGAAGTTGGCAATGCTGCCTCCAATGATCAGGACTTTACCTACACAACAGAAAAGAACAGTGACACATTAGATACAATATACATAAAGTAGTGATTCTTCACTTAGGGGCGCTTCTGCCCATTTTACATTTTCAAATCAAACTTCAACATACAGAATCGTTCAGGTAAGTTTCAGGTAACATTTATCACATGCCACGGAATATGATCATAGGCTTGATTAAGCCATCAGTAGATTTTACCACACACAGTACATCAAAAATCATCCTACAGTACATTATAGTCATGACATCTTTCACTTTCTGATTGAAAAAGAGTTAGTTCACCCAAAAATGAAAATTGGCTTGTGTTTTACTCATCCTAGGTGTATATGACTTTCTTCTTTCAGACGAATCCAGTCGGAGTTATATTAAAAATTGTCCTGGCTAGGGCTGCACGATATATCGTTTCAGCATCGATATCGCGATGTACGCATCTACGCTAGTCACATCACAGGATGTGCGATGTTTAGTTTAGGCTACTGATCGTTATATTTATACTGATTGTTTTCTTTGCTCACACACAGACACAGTGTCTACACCGGACGCGACAGCTGTACAGAGATACCCATTTTAAATACATTTAGTAGCAGAGCTGCTGCATGCGATTTTCAGTGCTGGAAATTATCCTTTGTTGAAACTTTTGCGTCGTCGTGGAGAGCGCAGGTCACTGTTGCTTAGCAATGGCAGACACCACGAAAGCGCAAGCTCCCGATTGCTTTGGAAAGGAGAAAGCGGCTCGACTGGCTTTTTCCCACGCTTTTTTAGGCGCGACATGTGAACGGCCCCGTCTGTCTACACTGGACGCGACAAAGCGACCGTTGCCCATCATTTGAACTTCGTGTCAGTACGCCATAAAGAGAACGCGGCATCAGTTTACTGTCGGGGATTTGTCGTGTCGCGCCGCATCCAGTGTAGACAGACAGCATCACTGATTATAATGGGTTCATTGTATTTTGTTGTGTCACGCCACGCCGCTCGCGTCCGGTGTAGACACGGTGAGAGCCACGCAGATGCACGTGAACACTGAATTCTGTTCACTTCTGCATCTATTTGTGCCTGAAATACTGTGCTCTGCAAGTATCCTTGTAAACGCAGTTGCTTATGGCTGAGGTGAAGGGAAACCATTAAGAAAATGGATGTGTAACAGTATATTGGTTTACAGCAGTTTAATGTTCCTGAGGCTTTCTGTGTTAAGAGTGTTAATCAAACAACAAAACAAACAAAAAAAATCACTTTTGTAGATTTAACACAGATTTATTAGATTTAATTTATACAGTGAAGAATATGCAGTGTTATTTTACATTTAATTATTCAATTTCTGTACCTGAATACTGTTATACTTACCTGAAAAATATAAAGCAGTGCTTATTTCATTTGTATCTTTGTTCTGTTATATTTATCTATGCTTGTAATTTGTTTATGTCCTATGCTGATTTACTCGCCTACAAAATCACCCCAATCATTTTTCCCCCCAAATAAACTATTCAAGTCATGTGGTCAAGTCATTTTTTTTTCATATATATGCTTATTACGTTTGAAAAATTATTATTTTTCTTACAAAAACGCATGCATTCACTACAGGAGGCCTTTATTCACCCCCCCAGAGCCGTGTGAGGCACGTTTTATTATGGATGCGAGCGCTTTATTTGACGACTTGTGGACTGTTTAACTGCAACACCTGCTGGCTGCAATAATAGAGCTTGGAATAGCCAGGATAATTTTTTATATAACTCCGACTGGATTCGTCTGAAAGAAGAAAGTCATATACACCTAGGATGCTTCGAAGGGTAAGTAAAACACAGCCTAATTTTCATTTTTGGGTGAACTAACCCTTTAAAACTTGAGATTGTCAACAAAAGTTAGCTACCAATCTAGTAACTTTGAATAAAAAAAAAAATTCTGAATTAAACTTGTTTGGTAATCACTGCAGTATTGATGCTAATAAATACTTCTTAATATAATAATAATAATAATAATGATGATAATAATAATAAATATTAGTATTATTAATATTGTTGTTATTTTAATAACAAATATAATACACATTTTATTTATAATATATTAATTCTATTAATATGACAAAGTAAAAAATAAAATTCTGAAACTTTTTATATAAATAGAAATTAAATATAAATTTATTATATATGGACAGTTTAAAAAAAATCTGGGTCTGGGACAAACCCCCCAAAATTAAATGATTTAAAATGAACAACTTTAATTATTTCCCCCCAGTATTTTGTGATGAAGTGTAAAAGATTTTGCACATTAAAAAAAACATTTGGACAAGAATTGTTAAAAAACACTTCAAAATAATTTTGTGAAAGACTAATAAAGAAAGTCTTTAAGACTGTGGTGCACGTACCATCAGGGTGCTTCTCACGGGTCATGAGGGAAAGGATGGTCTTGGCATAGTCGTATGTTTGTTGCTCACTCGGAGCACCTGAATACTCTCCGTAATTGGCCAGCTCATTGACTCCGCCCAGATCACAGATTGTGTCACTATGAGTGAGGAAAAATACAATACTGTATGTTAAACTATTTGCTCTTATGTCAGGAATATTTAGGACTGAAATCCCAATGAAATCCCTACATTAGGAAATACAGGAAATAGAGCAAGTCAATATTATCCAGTAAAACTAGCATCCGTTTTATTTGTTCATGGTTTATTTGTCTGTTTGTTTATGGGCATTAAAGAGGAAAACATCTGGTTTCTTGATCCTCTGCCCTACTCTCAAGAGGACAGCACATACACATCCTAATTAGTCTCACAACGCTTTCTCTCGCTCCATCTCCTCCCTCCATCAGGGAGAAGGACAGATGCAGCAGTGAAAGATGAACCTCTAGATAACCGTTCTTAAGCTTGGATGGGTAATGTCATTTAGCTCTCAGAGTCTGGCTCTTACAGGTATCTGCTTCATCTCTCAGTCCACGAAGCACAAGAGTTCTGCTCATTACACCAGCATCTTCCTTCAAACGGTCTCTTACTATAAATTCCATATTCCAAGCTACTCTTAAGATTTAGGATTTCATTTAGAAATGAAAATTCAGACATCGACTCACCCTCATGTTGTTACAAATCTGGAGGACTTGCTTTCTTTCTGCGGAGCACAAAAGATCTTTTGAACAATGTCTTAATGTTTTTGTCCAAACAGTCCAAGTCAGTGAGGTCCAGTGTTGCTTTGGACCCCACTGACTTTCACTGTACGGACGAAACTGTTGAAACATTTTTCAAAGTATCTTCTGTGTTCTGCAGAAGTAATAAAGTCCTTCAGATTTGGAATGACACGAGGGTGCATAAATAACTGAATCTTTTATTTGTGGATGAAATATCCCTGTAAATTTAAAGTTACAACAAAAATGAACATTACCACATTATTTACTCACCTTTAAGCCATCCTAGGTATATGACTTTCTTCTTTCAGACAAAAACAATCGAGTTATATAAAAAAAATGTCCTGGCTCTTCCAAGCTTTATAATGGCAGTGAACGGGGGCCGAGATTTTGAAGCCTCAAAAAGTGTATTCATGCATCATAAAAAGTGCTCCACACGGCTCCAGGGGGTTAATAAAGGCCTTCAGGAGTGAATCGGTGCATTTTTATATCCATATATCCATATTTAAAACTTAAACCCGTAATCTTTATTGTATGCTTGTTCACGAGAAGGTGGAGTTCTAGCAGATGACTCTCCGGTGATTAGTGACGAATGCGGAAGCACAGACGAGAGAGCAAAACAAAACACCAGTCACGAATTAAAAGCACAAAACAAGGATTTGTTAAGAAAAATGTCAGAGCATTTCAATATAAGCCAAGAGGAGACTTGGCTTATAAACTTTGCTTCTGGAGCCATGTGGAGCACTTTTTATGATGGATGGATGCACTTTTTTGGCCTTCAAAATCTTAAACCCCATTCACTGCCATTCTAAAGCTTGGAAGAGCAAGGGCATTTAAAAAAATATATAACTCCGATTGTATTTGTCTGAAAGAAGAAACTCATATATACCTAGGATGGCTTGAGGGGGAGTAAATCATGGGGTAACTTTCATTTCTGGGTGAACCATCCCTTTAAGCAGTTAACATTCATACATCATATGTAAGCTAGACTAACTCGTGAGCGACAGGTACCTGTAGACGACAGAAGCTCCGCCCCCTGCCACCATAGTCCAGATCCGTCCGCGAGGGTTCAGGATAGTCAGCTTGAGGCTGGCGCCACTCTTAGCATCTAGATCTGCTATGTATGCCTCCTACAGGAATGTTATGAAAAGGTTTGTGTACTGTACCTCACATCAGTGGCTAAAGACAAAATCTGCTGTTTAATGTCTAAAAAATATTTTTTATTTCCCATATAGCTAGGTTTGGTTCAAATGACATGGTAAATAAAAACAAACAAGATTACAAAGTCTATCTACTAGTAAAATGCCATAATAAGAGGAATATAATTCATATAAATGAAGCAGAAACTCATTCGTTTCTGGTGTGCAGACACAGTAAACGGAAACATCATAAAATGGCTTGTGGACTGCGTGTTGACCAAATATTTAATGAAGCCAACACACTTCCCTGTCCTACCCATATGGCCCAACAAGCAATTACAACAGCACATCTGACAGAAGGCAAAAGTGTACCATAGGTTATTTATTAATACACCAACTCTGATTTTATTCCAGTCTGTTATAACAGCTAGTTTATCTGTGTGTGTGATACCAATTAAACCGGCCTTCTGTCAGATAAATATTGCCTAAAAACATACTGCCAACAATGACTCAGCGCAGAAGACACATCACTCTCTATCTCTGCACGACTCATCACTGTAATAGTGTCTGTGTTTGATGAATGAATGATTTATGAAAGACTGCCTTTAATTAATTATTAAATCATATTCTTTAGAAGAAGTAAAAGCAAGCAGAAACAGAACCACAAGCGTCCTCTGATGAATCAACAAAACCGTGATAAATGCAGGCAGTTCCTTCCTGTTCCTTGTTGGGTTTACAGATTAACTCATACAAATGAATGCTTAGATGGCATCTGTCACTCTATCACTGAAAACGTACAATATTATCCAACAAAATACACATCTACATGTGATTTTGATTGTTACCTCAGGATAGGCCTCTCTGCCGAAGGGAGGGGGAAACTCCATATCACCCCACTTGGCTTTACACAAGTAATCGGCTGTGGCATCGATTTTAGCAGCCATGTCCAGCACATACACTCCATCTTTAGTGACCACTGACAGAGAGAAAGACAGCGTTTGTTCATCCCAGTTTCAACTTCTGTCACTTAGCTTTTTTTGCCTACCTTAGGCAATAATGAAATTTCCACTGAATCCTTTATTAAAATCTCACAGTTGCTAAATGCTTTGGCTTGTGCTGTGGAAATGTTGAGGTGCACATGATGTTTCCAGGCGCATCAAAGTGTTTCAATATTTTGATTCTTATTGGCATATATGATTCTTGAGTCATGCATTCCACTGGATGACTATGCGATTTTATGGTAAAAAAAAAAAAAAAAAAAAAAAAAAAAAAAAAAAAAAAAAAAAAAAAAAAAAAAAAAAAAAAAAAAAAAGTGAAATACTATGAGAAACTCATGCAGACAGTGTATTTTCTAACAGACTGAGAACATGTGAAATGATAAAAATGTGATTCATATAGACAAAAACACAAACAGGAACATCTAAGTTAGAAACGGTAACAGATGCCGTAGGGCACACAGGGATTATTAATTAGTGCCCTATGAAAAATCCCCAGTCACCATCAAACAGCATCCATGTTAATTAATTAGCCTTAATTTTCTCAAAATAAAACTTTCCTCAAAACATTCTATTATGTGTTTTTGACACCGAGTTGGAGCAGAGTTCAGCCTTCAGCTATGAAGGAAAATAAGCAAATAGTGTCAAAATAAGATTTGTTCTATCATCTAAAAGTAATGAGCAAGTAGAACTTTTACTGCCTTGTAAAGAACTGGAAGTGGTTTGTATTTGGTCTCCATAGAGCGAATCAACAGTGCCAAGACACTGGGAAGAACAGAATCAGAAGTTTGGCGGGGTGCACAATTAACGTAATCTATAACAGACGTCAGCTGAGGTGGGATGGGCTGCTTTTTTGACTTACCAAGAGGGTTGATCTCCAAGTACGTAAAGTACAAGTCTTCGTACAGGTTAAACAAGCCTACCAGGAAACTAGTCAACATCCTGCAGGAAAAAAAATAACATCTTTATGTAATATTCTGTTAACAGAATATTATTGTTACATTAAAGATTGTGAACATGCTAAACTGATATGCTAATGATTTCTGAAAAAAAATAATACTGATTAAAAAGCTTTTTTTCCAATGCTGAATGTACTGATGCATCTGTAATATTGTATACAAAACAAACTGGAAACAGACGGACTATGAACAGTAATGACGCTGGATTAAACGACAGAACTGGTTACTGGTGTGAGCCGGAACAGCTGCTGTTTGAGGTAACGAGGGAAAACAGAGGGAGACGTGAGGGAGGAGAAAGTGAGAGAATCATCCGTCATCCACCACATAAAAAAAAAAAAAACTGTGACGGTCCATAGTCCGGAGAACACAAATTATACACGAGAAATGACAGGGAGACTGAATCACTGGAGGAAGAGGGAGAACTCGTGGGATGACAGTAAATCAGTAAATACACTCGGTGAAAGATGACAAAAGGAGATCTAGGAAGGGAAGAAAATATATTTTATGCCACAATATTTGTGAGAGGGAGTTGCATGTTGTTTATCAAGCTGTAATCTTCATAAAAACATTGTGTGTGTGTGTGTGTGTCTGTCTGACTGAGAATAAGAGAGGAAGAATAAAAGAGATGGATGAATAGAAATAGAGGTGTGGATACTGGCCAATGCAGCCAGACCTGTCTCCCTCGTCAATGTCAGCCAAGGCGGTGAGGTCAGCCAGAACGAGATGTCAGTGTATGTGTGCCATCAAAAAGATAGACGTGAATTGAATAATACTGGGGGGTGGGAGGAGACGGGGAACGGGGGAAAGATTTCATTTGTGTAATGGATCAAAGTGCCCTCAACTACTGGCGGCACAGCTGAGAGCACCTCGTTTGCTTGTTTGTCCTCCTTCCTCTACATCAGTCTCATTTTTTTGCTCACTGTTATCCTGTCTTGATATGTAGCAAGACCAAGTACTGCCTGCAGCATCTTATGTACGGGGATGCAGAAGTGACCCTCAAGGGGGGGCAATTTAATTATGGCTATATTTCCCTTAGAGTGGTCGTTATATGGCAAAGGAAGTTGAATCAGCATATAGCATGAAAAGGGAGTTTCTATACAGATTTTAAAATCTTGATTCTGATTAACAACTGACAGAAAAGAAATTTGTAGACCAGCACAACAAAGAAGTGCAAACACTGCTCAGCACAACACAAAAAAGCTAAATAAACTATACAAAAACTATAGATGAGTGTAATATTTAACAACATGTGACACTGATTGTCTGACTCACTCTTTCTTATCTGCAGGGGTGTGTGTGAGGAGCTGACTCTTGACTGTGTCTGCACTGATCTTCTCATCCACTCCCACCAGGAGTTTTAGGGCTTTTGAGTCCACGTCTCCTACATCCACACCTCCTTCATGATGGAAGAGCATGTAATCTCCTTCACGTGTGGCATAGACACAGACGTAAAACTCCTCCTCCTGAGGGAAAGTCACAATTCAGCAATGTTAGCTCTCCCTTCCTCATTTTTGCTCAAGCAATGTCTCGGATAGTAATCCATTAACATACATTATCATAATCATTTTACAACCATGTAAATAATACAACCTCTACTATAAAAAATATATATATTATCAACAAAATTGTTAATAATAATAATAATAATAATAGTAATAATAATAATAGCTGTAGAATTATTATTTTCATTATCATTATTAATCTAGTTAACAATAATTCTGCATCTAACAAATTTTGAATATACTATATTATTTTACTCCTTTATTGGAATAATATAATAATAACAACAACAATAATAGCTGTAGAATTATTATTATTAATTTATTTAACAATAATTCTGCCATTTTTATTTATTTAATCTATTATACTATATTACTTTACTCAATTATTATTATTATTATTAATAATAATAATAATAATAATAATTCCAGTTAGAAAAATAATGAAATATAATAAAATGTATGTTAGGTGCACAATCATTTAATTGCAGCTTATAATAATAATAATTCTGCAGCTTTTATTATTATTATTATTATAAAACACAAATAAGCCATTTCATTCACGTACCCAGTAGATTACATTTATTGGACGGCTCACCTGTTTGTGGGCTACGAAGGGCTCAATCAGGAAGTTTTTGAGGATGCCTTTAGCCTTCCCCACCTGAGAGACAGAGAGATGTTTCTTTTAAAAGCTTATGTTTGCATAAGGCTTTCCATAAGGGTTAAACATCAGAAATTGCCTTTGGTCTGAATCTAAAAGCTTCTCCTAATGAAAAACACAATGAAAAGGGAATTATGTAAGAGGCAGAAGAAAAGGAGGCCAGAGATGGGGAGGAGGAGGTAGAGAAGTGTTCATACAGTCTAAAGGCTTGTGTTGAGCACCAGTGACTGGACCTCAGTGTTCAGGGACTCGCTGAGAAAACTGAACGATTTGACAAGCAGAGCCGCAAGCCGTGCGCGCACATGTGCACACAAACACAAACAATCTCATTTGTGCTGCAGTGAAAACAGCAGGCCAAAAGGCCAGTTGATATAAATCAGCTAGAAAGAAAGAGGAAGGTGAGGTGACATTTCAAAGAGAGAGAGAGAGTGAAAAATAAAGAAATGACAAGGTGGGAAAACAATGAAACGCTTGAAAGTGGGTCCACAGAAACTATGACAGAGAGAGACCTTGCAGAAATAACCTACAAAAAATATGTGCAGCATGGGACAACAAAACAAAAATATTACAAGAAGAAAAAAAGTAATGTCTGTCTTTTTCTCAGCTATATACAGTGAGGAAAAAAAGTATTTAGTCAGCCACCAGTTGTGCAAGTTCTCCCACTTAAAAAGATGAGAGAGGCCTGTAATTTTCATCATAGGTATACCTCAACTATGAGAGACAAAATTAGAAAAAAAATCCAGAAAATCACATTGTAGGATTTTTAAAGAATTTATTTGCAAATTATGGTGGAAAATAAGTATTTGGTCAATAACAAAATTTCATCTCAATACTTTGTTATATACCCTTTGTTGGCAATGACAGAGGTCAAACGTTTTCTGTAAGTCTTCACAAGGTTTTCACACACGGTTGCTGGTATTTTGGCCCATTCCTCCATCCAGATCTCCTCTAGAGCAGTAATGTTGTGGGGCTGTCACTGGGCAACACGGATTTTCAACTCCCGCCAAAGATTGGCCCTCAGGCAACGTTATATGCAGGGGCATGACATTTAATATATTGGGTTACATAAACTGCAAACATGCAGAATGGAAAATGTGCATACAGCAAATGCACTTTACACATTTCCAAAGGGATAATGCCAATGAAACTAAAGCTAACATTAAGAGGCAGTTTGAGTATCTGTTCTCACCATTGTCTCCTTCATAAGATGGGTTTTGAGCCAGTCCTTCACTCCCTTCAGATCCAGGTTCACACCCACCAGTCCCAGCTTTCCTCTGCGCTTGATCAGCTGATCTGGCTTCACAACCAACCGCTGGACAGAAACATGAAAAACACCAAAACAATCAAACACACATCCATTAGAATTTATGATGTTAAGCATTGTACTATTGCAAAAACAACAAGGAATAAAAAATAACAGGAATTTAAGAGATTTTGTCAAGAACCTGTGACAACATCTAAGGTTGAAATGACTTGTTTGAAACAGACTACGAGATCTGGAATGGTCTGAATTTTCGCTTAATCTTTTCTTTGTTTTAAAATGGTAAAAATCCTCAAAAGGTTTAAATGAACATGGTTTCGGGCTTTTGGAGTCCACTGTGTGTTAAATAAAACTGAACTTCCTTATTCATTTTTAGAAACACAAACAGAAGGCAGGAGTACGATCAAAAGAAATGTCATGATTTCCTAATTAAGCCGGTCTCTATATAACGGTCTCAGTCACTGACTAAAGATAAAGGGAGGGGACAGAGAGACATATCTAATATCATTATACCCTCTGGCAGGGGGTAAGGTGATTAAGAGTGCTTTTTCAGCAGAAACCGTCGCTGTACTGTCATTTGTGAAATTCTGCTACGCTCACTTTAGCTCCCTTAACTGATGTGCTAGTCAAGCAGCATACTAATGAACGCCATCCTGTCCCTCCAACATCCTCAGTATCTCTCTCGATACGACTTCTTTTACTCATTTACCCCTCAGCAGAAATCTAACTGGTTGAAACTGCTGGCAATAGTAAAATAGTGCTTTTATTGGATTATTCACGAATCATTTAGAGAAACTATTCTGCTAATAATGACAATCATTGTCACAAACTAAATTTAAAACCTATGCATACAGTACATATACAGTGCACTGTATTAGTATTTATGTATTGCAATAAAAAAAAAAGTTAATTTTTTACTGATTGTTTATATTTTAGGAACTATTTCATAAATATGATTAAATGTAACTGTATTTATAGAATAATTGTAGTAAATTTATAATATACAGAATATAAAAAAAGTAATTAACACATAATAAAAAAATATACATAAATAAAAAAACACATTAATATCCCCTATGAAGATTCAAAGATTTCAAATTATTGTGGCAAACAAGTATAGGCTAAATCATTGTATAGAGATTAAAACCAAGTGTTACCAACTACTAGCCAAGAGTACACAATGATCCACTTTGCAACAGAGTTTGTAACTGTGTCGAAGACAAATTCCACCTGCACTATTTTTTAATTATTGGCCTCATAAGCACAAGTCATGTTTGGTCACTGAATTGCATTACTTGGCAGGGAAAGTAAGTTTCAGCTCAAGCCCAAATGTGACCCCAGATCCATTATTTCCAGCAGCTGTCTTACCTCTGTCAGTAGCCAGGGGTGATCCTGAACCAGTCGCTCCCAGTCGGTTTCTGCCGTCACGTTAGCATAGCGAAAGCGGTTCTGTACGGCGGCTGTAGTGCAAATGTGTTTGTAAAGAAGTTCTTTCCCCGTCTGCTCAGAGATGGCTTTGGCTGACATGGTGCTCGATGACTAAAGCACTGCAGAGAAAGGCACACAGAAGCAACTCATTAAACATCAGTCAGTCACTTGAGAGCAATAAATGAACAGCACCTTTTAAAATGCTTCACAAAATTACAACGGCTCAGATCAGTGCATTAAATAAAAAGCACAACTTCTTGTCCAGGCCCTTGTCATTTCTAGGCTGGACTACTGCAATGCTCTTCTGGCTGGACTTCCATCAAGCACAATCAAACCTCTACAAATGACTCAGAATGCAGCAGCACGACTTCAACGGTCTTCAACGAGCCCAAAAGAGCCCATGTTACACCAATCTTTATCTCCTTGCACTGGCTGCCGGTTGCGGCTCGAATCAAGTTCAAGACATTGATGCTTGCATATAGAACAGCCACAGGCTCAGCACCCGCCTACTTCCACTCACTACATCCCCTCCAGAAGTCTGAGATCCGCTAGTGAGCGACGCCTCATGGTACCATCACAGAGAGGCTCAAAATCACTTTCCAGAACATTCTCGTTCACTGTTCCTGGCTGGTGGAATGATCTTCCCACCCCTATCCGGAATGGTGAATCTCTGACAATTTTCGAGCGACAGCTGAAAACTCATCTCTTTCGAAGCTACTTGACTTCATCATAAAAATTTTATATATATATTTTTTAATTCTCTCTTTACTTATTCCTTCTCTTTCTAGCTTGTACTTATTTGAACAATATCTAGAAACTTGGTATTACAAGCACTGCCTGTATCTGGTTGCCTCTTTAAGAAGAATCGCTTTATGTATCCCCCAATTGTAAGTCGCTTTGGATAAAAGCGTCTGCAAAATGACAATGTAAATGTAAAAAGACTAAATAAATAATGCTATATAAAATACATACATACATACATATATACATAAATACAATTTATTAATTACAAATTGTAAATAAATAAATACTTTGTGACACATTTTGTCATCATTGTTCAAAAGGCCATATATAAGAGGTTTACAAGTTACTGACATTTGCACAGGAAACAAAAAAGTATACAAGGGTATAAAGTTTTTAGTAAATAAATACATGAAGCCAAGTTACTTCGTCCATTCTGCATTAACCAGGAAACTGAGCAGGAAGTTAAGCGGCTGAGTGAAACTAACACCCCTGCTAGACATTTAAAGTACACAATGCTTACATTTAAATAGCACGCTGAAGACACAGACACAATATTTTGTAGAAACCACCATTTTTCCATTCATTTTCTCTCGCTACATTACATTTCTCTTTGTTTATCTGCTGGTTTCTCTCTCTCTCTTTACCTTTCCCTGAATCAGGAAAGGCAGCTAAAAATAGGGCCATGCTCACCCTGATTTGATTAGCCCTGGACTTCGTGCTGTGCACGAGAGCAACATCCAATTGCAGTCTGACTGACACATGAAAGAAGGGCAATCAGGTACATCATGAACAGCAAGAATCAGCTGAGCTATTAAACCAAAAGAAATCCCATCCAGACAGATAGTACAGGCACTGTCTTTATAACCAATTTTACCAAATCTTAGTAAACCAATTTGAGCTTGATTCTCTCCATCAACTCTCATACATGAGTGCATTTGTGACTGGCAGGCTGAGGTAGCATTCAGATGACATCACCGCTAGGCCTGTCGCAATAATCAATATATCGACTTATCACGCAAAATATGTACATGACCTCAATCATTTTTGGTGACGCAATATATCGCCCATTATATTTACTTAAAAATTAATGTCACCATGTTTTGTACATTCCACTTGCGGCAGTGTCTTTTGCAGCTTCTTGTACATAACGTAGTGTAGTCATGAGGTGCTAGTGATAATATATCACACAACAAAAAGTTGTTATCGTGACAGGCCTAATCACCGCCGCCTGTCTGAACCCTGTCAGGACGTGCAGTGGAACGAGAGTGCCAAGCTGCCAGTGGGGTCAACGTAACCGGTCTTTGTTTAAAAAAGACAAGATAAACCAGTTGGCAGAGAATGACAAGAACCTACCATCTCAATCTGTATTCAACACCACACTGTGCGTAGGCTTAAACAACACAGATAACATAAAGAACCAAAGATTCAAACAATGAATACACTACCATTCAAAATATTTATTTTTTTGTTGTTGTTGTTCAAAAGAAATTACTACTTTTATTTAACAAGATCACTTTCAATAAAATAAAAATATCTATTTCAAATAAATGTTCCATTCATCAAAGAATCCTTAAAAAAAATTATCACGGTTTCCACAAAAATATTAAGCAGCACAACTGTTTTCAACATTGATAGTAATAGTAAATGTTTCTTGAGCATCAACTCAGCATATTAGAATGATTTCTGAAGGATCATGTGACACTGAAAACTGTTCTTTCACAAAAAGTTCTGAAAAAGTTTTCAAAAGAAGAAAAGAGAAGAAAAAAAATCCTACTGACGCCAAACGTTTCAGTAGTGTAGGCTATGTAATTTTTTTTTTCTAACATCCTAAAAATTCATTCATATCAGCAATAATGGCTATATTTTCATGGCAAGTTGATTAAACTCTTTTAAAACACAACATTAAATAAAATGTTGCTATAAATCCTAAAAATGTTTCCAGTTTTCCATCTTAAAAACATGTATAAAACTATTAAACATTAAAATCACTAGCTTCTACAAACATCCCAAAAAAGGCCTGGGAAACGTTTATTGATTTGTGGATAAATTGTCTGCAAGGAAAAATGTTACTAAGTAATGCAAATTAAAGGGGTCATATGATGCAATTTCAAGTTTTCCTTTCTCTTTGGAGTGTTACAAGCTGGTTGTGCATAGATAAGGTCCTTGGAGTCGCAAAAACTAAAGTCTCAAAACCCAAGGGATATTCTTTATCAACATTAAGACTCTGCCACGCCCCCCTAAAACGGCTCGTTCTAACACGCCCCCACATATCTACCTCACTATGTGGAAATATTTGCGTAATGAGCGAGAGAGAGCGCGCGAGAGAGAGAAAGCGCATGAGAGAGGGAGAGAGAGCGAGCGAGCGAGAGAGGGAGAGCGAGAGAGAGAGGGGGGGTCACATCACAGTGGAATCAGCTGTCTTAACCGTGGCTTGTGTACTGCAAACACATACCAGCTTCATCACTGTGTCTGTCACGCGACTCTGTTCCCCTTTCGGGCTTGAACTGATGGTAAAACTGATGACATTATTTACTGTCTTTACATTTATTTTGAAAGATGAAGCTCACGATTATGGTAAGGGGCGTTACATTTCCGACGAGTGCTTGCGGTGTTCGGCCAATCACAATGCACAAGGTCAGCTGGCCAATCAGAGCAGACTGCGCTTGTCGGAAGGAGGGACTTTGTAGAAAACGACGTGTTTGAGAGAGGCGGGGCATAGAGGACCTACAATAATGTACAGTATTTGAAAATTTTTGTTTTTTGAACATTAAAGCATGTCAACATATTCTGTTACACCAAATACACAAAATAATGATCTTTAAAAGAGCATCATATGACCCCTTTAAGAATGCCATTTAATCTTCCTTATGCACCTTGAAAATAGTCTCACTGTTTTTCACCGCTCCTCTTCTGCAATGAGAATTCAAGCGGATGCATGTGGCGAGGAGAACAGAGTGTTCAGTTACTGTAGAAGACAGTCCAGTCCTTGACCCGGCAATTTACTAATGAAGAGAGAGGAGCGCTCCACCCCCATGCAGCACCCTCCCTGCACATCACCCACCCAACTCACTAGAGTGCTGTAAATGCACAGACTGAAAAGAAAGACTTCTGTGTTTAGCATTGTTCTGATAAAAGACACAGAAAAACAAAAAAAACACACACAATGCCTCACTCACACATTGCTGTATCAGTGTACATATAGATTTGACATCCAGCATCACCGCAAACATTGGCCAGAAGGAAGTGATGAGTCATCGCACTGGCCATATTGGACTCATAGACCAGTGATGTAAAATAAGTTAAGCACAAGCACAGAAAACCAATACAACTTGTGAAGTCAACACCGACTCTGTCCAAAAAAATAAAAGAGGTTCCATAATTCACACCCTAAAACTGGTCTTTAAAATGCTTTTATACACTGTAAAATCTATTTTTCAAAGTAAATAATAAATAAAGGAGTATGTATTGCAAGAAACTACAATTCCAGTCTTTCTACTTCAATTTCATTTTTAATTCAATGTGTTATTTGCCAATTGTTTGTAATCATTTTTTAAAATGTACCAATTTCTAAGTGAAAATTGTTTGTACACTAATTGTTTTTAAAGTACCAGCCTTTTCGGTAAGTTAAGGTCTACTGATTCACATCTCTTACAAAATATCCTACTGTGACCACTGCATGAAGAAAAATACCATACAGAAACTTTGTTTCACCACACTAAAATGGCAGTGACTATCCATTAACCAATTTAATCAAAACAAGAAATTACACTAGAATTCTGACAGCTTACACTGACTGGCAAAGATACCATAATAACTTATTACTGTTTTGGGATAGTAGCAATAACTATTGACAGAAAGGTTATAATGGTACATTTTTGTAAGATGGATAAGCAAAAGAAAAACTAGCAGTGTATCTCTAGATTCAGTAGATAGTCTCAGTTACAGCAATGGATGTGCCATGTACTTTCCTATCTAACCGATAGCGCTGCAGAGTGTTTTATTAGTATTGATCCTAGTGCACACAGAATTACCAATGACCTGATCTGACCCCATTTACAATGGTACGATGATGGTAATACTGCTGTACTTTTCAGTAAGTGCTGGCCAGCTGCATGCACACGCTCATTCTGCACTGCACAGCTGGTTAAGGACTTGTGCGTGTCACTAATAGTGATGCAACTGATTTATAACTGCGTTTCGCTCGCTCACAAAACAGCAGTGGTATCATTCATCACATCGAAAGGATGCGAGGAGGAGCAGGGGGTTTCACAGTAAAGATATTTATCTTATTACACTCCTAACCCAACACATTTATCTGATTCAAAGGTGTATTCGACCCGTTACATCTGAATAACGCTAATGACCAAATTGCAGTGTTTATTAAATCTTATTTCTATCCTCACTGATCTCTTTGATCTAATGCATGGATGGATCTTCATTATTTAAGCTCAAGCTTATATAACGCTTCATCCAAAAGATGATTGGCTTTAATTAAATTCCTGACTACAGAAATCCATTTAAACATTTATTCCTGTCAAATTGCTGTATGTTAGATATGCTTACTAGTACTTGTTATCTTTTAATCACTAGCAAGTAATGCACTCATGACTCAGTGCCACTAGTAATTATTTACAAAACACAAATTCTAATCCCTTTGCTATTAGTCACTATAACAATGGAACAGTTAATTGATAGGAACAGTTAATTGGTACTACTGGGATAGTGACTTGTAGCAAGAGAATAAGTACAAGTAATGCACAAGTAACTAATTGATTAGTCACAACTGCAATATACAGTACACTAGTGACTAATTGAATAGCTATCACTCACTAATGAAAATAGTAGCAGTGTGCAAGTGCCACATTTAATTTATAGCAGCTTGTAAAAGCAAAAAAATATACGGGTCACAATTTTATTACATACTAATAAATAAGCCAAGCTATTAGTCAGATAAAATCAATACTAGAAAGTTAAGGAATATGTTTAAACTGCCTGCCATTCAGGACAAACATCTGGTCTCCAGCCTAGACTCTAATTCATTAGTTTGAATGCTTCTTGTGTGTTTTGTTTTGTGTTGACACTTCCGTATACGTGAAAGGTGTTAGCGAAGCCACTCATTCATTTACATCACAGGTAAAGACCAGTAGAACCTGTCTCTGTACGGGTGTCATGTATGACTGATATTCACGATCAAAATTACAATAAATATACAGAAGCTGCGCTAGAGTTCCTCACCCTGATCTATACAGTCAGTGTTTTGAGCAAAAAGAGCTGTGTCACTGTACGTTTTTTACTCTCGGTTTCTTATATTTCGCTAAATGTACTTGTAAATGAGAGACTGTTTTCAATATCCACTGTTTGCACTACTAGTACGCTGAGGTTTAGAGCCACTTACCGGTCTATGTACTCTTAATGACAGCAGGCTTTGTCCTTTCAGGGAGTTCCTAGTGCACCGAGTCTGTCTGAGAGAGTTGACAGGCGAGATATGGTTGCAGGAGACACTTTTTCCTCCAGACAGACAGCGTGGCTGCTCCCTCCCTCACTATGCGCTCAGCCTTTCCTGTTTTCTCTACGCCGACATCTGACGATGGCCTTGGCTGATCTCTTCCGTCTCTGATTGGCTCTCTCCATCCGCTGTGATGCGAGGCCACGCCTACTTGAACAGGGAACGTTTCATCGGACCAGGGTTTGATTGGCTAATTCTGCCTCGTCCAGCCAATCAGGCTGCGTCGTCGGGCATTTAGCAACGCGCCTCAACGAACCCCATTAAGGACGGAAAACGACCCAAATGTGCAATGTGGACTGAGTTTTGAAAGCGGCGATTTCTAAAATTAATTGTCACAATCATTTGTGACCCTGGACCACAAAACCAGTCATAAGTGCCAATTTTTGGAAATTGAGATTTATACATCATCTGAAAGCCGAATAAATATTGATGTATGGTTTGCTAGGATAGGACAATATCTGGCCGAGATACAACTAAAAAAAATTTAAATTAAAAAAATCGAAATATTGAGAATATCATCTTTAAAGTTGTCCAAATGAAGTTCTTACCACAGTTGCAAAATATCTTCATGGAACATGATCTTTACTTAATATCCTAATGATTTTTTGGCATAAAAGAAACATTTATAAGTTTGCCCCTTACATTGTATTGTTGGCTATTGCTACAAATAGTGTTACTTATGACTGGTTTTGTGGTCTAGGGTCACATTTCCATTTTGCAAGACAAGAAAACAATCATTGCTAGAAATTGCGCCATACTCAAAGGCCATACTGCACGCACAGTCTGGTCACATATGAAAATCATAATCAAGGTAATAATTTGAGTATTTAATTTATAATCACTTGACTAGGGCTTAGCAACAAGAGTAACACTTTGAATATTACAACAAGTACTGAACAAAACAACTATTATTTTCACAAAATAATGTTCACATTTGCTTACCAAACACTGAATCATTAATCAATATACACAAATCCAGCAGAGGCTTTCTCAAAGTCAGGCTCCCCAGGCAGCACATTCCTTTCTTTTGCACAAGAGTCAATGTTGAATTAGCATCATATCTAATGCACCACGTTAAATAAAATTTAACTTTAACAAAGCTTTTCAGGTGAATTAATTGGCCTTTACAAAGGCACTGCCGCACTGGCTGTTGCTAATGCACTTTGGCTCCTCTTTCCACAGCAGCATCAGTTAATGGGTTTGAAAGGCTCTGACCAAGAGACATGACTCAAAACAGACATTACAGGCTTTAAATAGAAACATAACCATTGATCACTGGATGTCAACAGTGTTTGCAGAAGCAAGACTCTGATAAGTCAGTTTGGAAACCACAAGATTACTAGTGTGGCATAGACCTTAGTCGGGTAGTGGTAGGCTATATTTTATTTTTGACAGGAATGAAAACGAGTCTGAGTGATAGAAGTAGAATGTGCTCAATGGATTGTACTGTTGTTTAACAACATGCCAATTATTAAGCTGATGAAAAATAAATCTTTCAGTAGACAAAATGTGAAAATTAAATGATTTAGGACTTATACAGTGCATGCCAATGTAAAGTCTGAATGTCTACCCCTCAGAGTCTTGTTTTCATCAGTGTTATACTCAATATGGCATCGCAGTTACATAAAGGCTGCACAGATGTTCATTCACACACACTATACATATATATATATATACAGTGGGGCAAAAAAGTATTTAGTCAGCCACCAATTGTGCAAATTCTCCCACTTAAAAAGATGAGAGATACAGAGAGTTCTTCACTGAGGATGTGCAGAAGCCACACCATCCAGACATACAGTAGATGGCGTTTCTTTGAACAAACACCCACCTTAAATCTTGCATGTCAGAGAGAGATAAATATACGTGGGAGGGATTATTTATACCAAGACAAAACCAACATATTCTTGCCTCTCTGGTTGGTCAACTCACTAGCTGTTGAGCTACAGCTGCAATATTGGCAATATGCTCCATCTAGCTTTTAGTGGAGACAATCGCCCCCTACTGGCAAACTTACTGTGAACCGAACTAAACGGGAAGATGCACTTATGCTGTCAATAATTAAGAGGTTGTGTATTCACGAGCCACTTAAGCTATAGTTACTTCGTCTACATTTTTAAGATAATTTAATTTCCTATGAATCCAAAAACCGGTGCCGATTAGGAACCAGACGTTTGCTGCAGTTACATCTATTTGAAGTGGAATGAGCATGAAACCACCCATTTGGAACAAATGATTACACACGTCCTTAACTAGAACAAGCTAACTAATAAATCCAATCCTTCAAACATTAAGAACGTAATTCACTTACAGCAAGAACAGAACGCCAGGGTTGTCAGAGCCAAGCACATTCTTTATTAAGTGTACAAAAAATGAACAACAAGGTAAGTGCAAAAATTTAGTGCCTTGATGTCAGACACCTATAAGAAGCATGGCTTCAGCCATCTAGAAACCTACAGAAGAGGAAGGCACCAGATAGATGCTTGTCACAGTATTTAGAGTGCACTTTTTTTTTCAAAATTGATAAGAATGAGAGAGACAGAGGGAGTAAATTTACTATCACATGTGAATATACTGGTTTATGAAAGAGCATATCGTACAGATATAATGAAGAGAAGTACAGGCATGTCTCATCCGACGTGACGGGCTGTAAATTCAAAAGGGGTCTCTGATGGTTTGACCAACACCGTGTAAACGATAAGTTTAGGAGAGAACACTATTTCATACACACACATATACACTTTAGCCTAAAAACATGTCACAGAGTATGTAATCTTATTTGATAAAAAGAAAAACCTTGGTGAATTTTACGTAATTGCGAGAGAGATTAACCATGTTGTGTTTTTTTTCTTCTCTTTTTGGCAAAAGGCATGCACACACACAACAGATCACTATTGGTGGGATTATAACAACGGTGCAGCATGAATTCTTGGAAATTATCAGCTCCACAAAGGCCGAAGAAAGAGAGGGACACCGAAGAATCACACACTAAACTAACAAATTTATACTCCATGCCAAAACTTCCTGTGATGAAGGATCAAGGTGCTCTATTTCATGAACTCGAAGATCTAAAATGTAAATTTAGAATGCAAATCTTCTAAAGATACTGAATGTGAAACCATGTATCTAGAATAATCAACAAGAACTCGGCTGGAACGGAGTATAAATCAGTTAATCAAACCAGTAAAGTTGTGCTAAATCTAAGTGTTCTACATGAGTGTCACGTGTAAGGAAGACCGATCGTGGATGTACCTGTGTAAAGGGAACAGGGATGGTGTGGCGGCCAAACAGCCAAGTGAACTAGCACCTAACGCAGAGTGAACTTTCCAGCAGAGTGATCCATGACCTTAAGGCAGATACTAAGGCCTCTGAGCTTGTGTTGCCAGGCAAAAGGAAAAAAGGCACCAGCTAAGAGAAAGCCGGGAGCCAGCAGGCCACTTTGGAACGTCTGGTCTCACGCTGCCTGCCAAATCATCCCTGTGCACACACTAAAGCTGCGAAACATACACGCAATCCACCTACACACATGCAAAAACACAACATCATCCTCAGCCAACCGAGGGCCGGAGCCCTTAGGAAAAATGTTTTCTCCTCCTTCCCCGCCCCTCTCTTTCCTCCTCCTCGCTTTGCGCTCACAGAATGGTACACTTTTTCTTTTTCTTCTCTCCATCCTTTTTGCCCTGGTCATTGGTGGGCTTGTCGTCGGAGAAGCTAGTGAAGGTGGTATCTGCGGTAATCGGTTCCCTCAGGGTGAGGAACCATCGGCCCTCGCTCAGGTAGGTCAAAGTACCCAAGTCCATCTCGACCTGGGTGCCCTCCTTGCCCTCCTTCTGCAGAGCCAGGATCTCCAGCAAATCCAAACCGGTCTGAACCTCCTCAACGCCTGCAGAGCAGCCTAATGTGACGTGGGCACGGCTACCCGCTGGAAGAGCCTCTACACTGGGCAGGAGGGCCGGAGCGACCCCTTCTTTGTCTGCTCCCTCGGGCCACAGCTTCAACTGGGTTTCGGTCAAAGCCACACGGGCCCCAAACGTACGAGGGGTCACTATGAGAGCAGTGACAGAAAGCTCATAAGATGTGGCAAGGGATTCCTTGACCACCTGCAAAACAAAATATGGTCAAATAAGTACTGTATTAATATTTGGTAGCACTTTACAAAAAGTTTGATTTATTAACATTAGTTAATGCATTAGGTTTCACGAACTACCAATAAACAATTTTTCAGCATTCATTAATCTACATTCACATACTTACACTTGTATACTTACACATTTACATTTTTTATGATTTGTTGTTATAGTTACTTTTTTTGTTGGATGACATTATATTAATTTCTGCATTTTGATTCAGTTATCTATAGAATTTTTTAAAAATGGAATATCGTTTAGGTGAAGGCTTTAAATAAGCTCTTATGAGATTTCCGCATTTCCATGCACTGTATAGAAACAAATAATTATTCTCTTGCAATTTCATTCATGTATATTTTTATTATTATTCACTTTTTAATGCCATGCCAGCATCAAGGCTATTTTCACAGCGATCTCAGAATAAATTACACATGGTATACAATTAACAAAAAGTTATAAAAGACACTTCAAATCTACACAACCTAAAATACATTCAGGTGATACATTTTTAAATAAATCAGTTAAACACCTCTGAATAAAACCGTTGTCTATTTACATTAAAAACAGTACTGTACAATCGAATAAAATATCATGCATATTTTTAAATTGTGCAAAATAAACTCATACTTACTAATCTAAGTTCAAGTTAATTTCCACGTATGCTAATAAATGAACATTTCATGTTTAATAAATTAACATTTATTCATTTCATAAACAATAATTAATTTACATTAAAACGGATGCCATAATTTTTATTAGGTTATGTCAGCATGGCAGGAAACGGGTAAAATCAGCTACAAAAGTTAAATAAACATTAAAAAGGAGGTAAAGAACAGACAAAAAGCATAAATGAACAGAAACAGATAATTATAAATTTCACTCTATATATATATATATATATATATATATATATATATATATATATATATATATATATAT
>NW_015505206.1:1674084-1710656 GCF_001515645.1 Sinocyclocheilus grahami | reverse complement strand
TATATATATATAAAAAAAATTCTTTCATGATCTCTCATGAATTTATTTCAATTGTAAAGTGTTCAATATATATCACGCTTCTGACACTTATATGGCAAATTTGCAAAGCATACACTAACAAAATTTCAGGGAACGTGACGCATTATATACCATACAAGTACTGGCAGATATTAGTAATATTTAATTATCAGTATTGGTCTGAATTTGCTGATAATGTAAGCTGATAATGTAAAGGGGCTTCCCCGTCAATGTTATGATGACTGATTTTTAACTTTAATATTACATGTGTAATATTTCATACTGGAAAACAAGATAAGTTGTTAATATTAATTAAGAGTTAATTTTGCCAACATATTAGTTATTGGCTGCAATAATATTATAATCAAGCAGGGATCTTATTCCAAAAACCCATCAGGGCACTTACATTTGCACTACATGATGTGACACATCTAACAAAATGGCCTGTTTGGAAAACTAACCTGTAGCTCTGCATACTCTTTAGCCCCCTCTGCTTTCCCATAATCACAGAACTTCGTAGTGCAGTGGAGTTGCAATGGGTTCTGGAAATACTGCTCAAGATCCACTTCTTTCGCCACCTCACCAGTAACTGGAAAAAAACAGATCAAAATCAGCACCACAAACACACCAACTCTGAGGAGAACCACAAGTGTGTGGGTTTACACAGTCCACTCACATTCACTGATGTGTTCTTTGAAGGCCTCCAAAGTGTCCAGCGTCTTGAGAAAGTCCATGGTTGCACACTTAATTCGCTCCTCTTCCTCTGGAAGCAGGAACCAGCCAAAGAACAAAGGCAGCTCTGGCTCTTTCTGCTTGGTCTCTGCCTCTTTCGGAGGCTCAGCTTGAACACCATCAGCCTCTGGTTGTACCTTATCCTCTCCTCCTTCTGTTTCTTCGGGCTTGGCTTCATTCACAGCAGTGGGTTTGGACTCGGCCTCTTTCTTAGGCTCCACCTCTTTCACAGCTTCTTCCTCCTGCTTCTCAGGCTCAGAATTCACTTGACTTGGCTCCTCAGACTTCTGCTGTTCTGGCTCAGGGGATTTCTCAGAAGACTCGGCAGCCGGGGTTTCCTCAGGAGATTTTTCCAGCACCACCTCGAGTTCAGACGGTTTGGCAGGAGGCGCTTCAGAGTCCTTCGCTTTCTCCTTTTCTGGCAATCCCCCAGCAGAATGCTCCATCTCTGGGGTCTTCTCGGGTTCAGGGGCTGCTTTTGGAGGTTCTGCGGGTTCTGAAGGTGCCACCTCTTCGGACTTAAGCTCCGATTTCTCCTCTTGTTTCATCGCCACTTCCTGTGTCTCAGCAACAGCTTCTGGAACTTCCTGATTCTGTTCAGCGTCCATTGCTACACAGCAGGCTGATTCTGATAAACAAAAGAGTGAGTGTGAACGCATTTTTTCAAGCGATTACTCTGTACGTGAGATGAGTTACATGAGATGCAAATGTGAACAAGGGGTTAAATGACAGGCAGCTCCAGGAACGCTTGGTAAAGATTAACAAACTATCCACATGAACATGGGCAGTCAAAACGACCACTTCTTCAGACACTTCACAGAATGTAGGCTCTTGGAAACTTCAATTTTACTACCCACAACTGCATATTTTAGTTCTGCAACCTCTGTACAGCGTCCAGCTCTCGTCCTTCTGAGCAAATCTGAAAACCACTGGTCCGTTTAGACCAACGCACATTCAGATTCATATGAAATAACACACCACTGTGCATTTCTAGTGAAATCTGAGTAGGCATTGGACTGCCAATGCAAGGGCTGCTTTTTTTCTGGCCTACACATTACTCCTTCGCTTTTTATCCATATTTCTCTGTCTACCATCTTTTTCTCTTTTACGGAGGCCTGAAGCAAACCATAGGAGCTCTGTATGCTGGAAGTCTTTGGTTTTAAAGGATACTTTGCACCGTCTCATCGCTGTCTTCTGTCGGGTTTCAGATTAATAAGCAGAAGTACAGCTGTAGCTCAGATATTAGGTTGTTAGAGTCATCAGATGTCAAATGACTTGCTTTCGTTGTGAAACCAGTTGTCATCATCACCTTCTGACCAAAAAACATGTTCCCCATTTTATAGAGCAATGCAAATCTTTACAGCTTAATCAAATGACAAACCTTGATATCAGCCAAGCGACACAATTCACAGCTGATGACGGGTTCAAAAAGCACCTCTTACTGCCACCAAATGTTAACTTCTCTATGCAGTGACCGGGTTTTACACGAACTAGCTTTAATTTCGCCCTGGACACGGCCCAGGTTCTGATGAAAGTGTGTGATAAGCCTGTTATACAGGAGCCCAGCAGCGAGCCGTGAGACACCAACACCTGCACATCATTAGGCCACTTTTTTGTGGCTGTGTCTAATATCAAGTGTGCTGCCTGCTTAGGCAGCATTTCTCGGAAGCAAACACGTTCTGAGTCAGTTCAGCGTGTCTGATGCCCAATTGCTGTCTAGGTAGGCAGCTCACTGGATTTTGATACGCAGCCTTTGTGTGACCAAACTAGATTCGGACACGCCACCTGATCTATGGAAGACAAAGAAAACCCAAAACGCCCAGTAGATTCACTCAGACGGTAGCGACACATCAAGCAGAGGTCACACGCACACAACGGTAACGTTACATGATTTAACGACGTTGCGCACACGAATTTAGACAACTTGGTGGAACAATTGTGCGTAGATGTAAAAGAAACGCAGGCTACACTTAATTCAGTGAATGACTAAATCTACAGAGACTCGTAAATGAGCGAGCTCAGTTAATTAGCGGTAACAATGCAAAGCCACGGCTTGGGGAGTGGCAGTGCCCAGCCACGCTGCATGCAGACAAAACAAATCAGCGTGGCAATGCCTAGCGCTGCTGGTAAAGGAAGCACATGCCAGAAGCACCATTTTTTGTTGCATCTAAAATCTTTGTTTTCGCTTAAAGTTAGATATGCGTAATCAAACTCACTGGTTCCAAATACGTTCTACAAGATTACAAAGTAACAGTGTAAATGCAACTCACTTGATTACAACGTTGGCAGATGTGTGAAAAGCTGTCACCGTTTTCTGAGGCTGAAGGTTCAAAGCGCCGTACAGCCGAATTGCACGTTTCTCCAGAGCGCCACGCAAAACCCCCCGCCTGGCCGAGCACTAGCAATAATCAGGAAACAAAACGGAAACCAATGGCACTTGAGCACGCTCCTGTGCGCGCGAGTGCGGACGCGGAAGGGAGAGGCAGATAAAAAAAAACTGAACAGAGGCACATTTTGAGCGCGCTCCCGCTGCCTCACTGTGTGTGCACGCCACACAGGTTGTTTTGTGCATCATTATGTCTCGATTATCACGTGGTTTAATTACTCTGTACAGTTCAGTCTTAACTTTAATTTCTTAACAATGGCTATCACTGTACATCCCTAATGTTAGCAGATGGTGCGAATAGGTTGGGGGTCACTTTGGAAATGCAATAGGTTACAGATTACAAGTTACCCTATTTAAAATGTAATAAGTAGTGTAACTATTTCAATTATTTAAGTAATGTAACTAATTTCATTTGATTACCTTTCCAAAAATTCTAACGAATGTTTTATTAATTTTTTTTTTTTTTTAAACATTTAAGGCAGGGTTAACCTTACAGTAGTGTTCAACACTGATTACTGTCAGACTTTCAAAATCCTTCTTCACTTGAAATAAGATTATAATCATTTAATTTTATGATTAGCACAGCCACCACAAAATCAGACTTTAGCACCTCTTTTTACTTTGAGATCCTTCTGAGGTTAAATACAGATTTAAAATCATAAGAAATAGTTTAATAGCTATGATACTGTTCTGGAAATCAAATCTCTGCATAGCTATAGGAAACAATGGCATCTGACAACGCCTTGGATAAAAACAGTTTAATTCTTAAAAAATAAAGTATATACATAAATCCAAATAGGAAATAAAACAGTTATCGAATAAGCATGTGTCCTAAACTCCTGAAACATTGGTGTCTCATATGCTTTAAATAATTCTGTATGAGTATGAAATTATTCAGATGTAACCCCCTTTGTGATCTTTAACATTTTCATAAGTAACTGTAACTTAATTTAAAAAAAAATCTCAGTAACTGTAATTGATTACAGTTACATTTATTTTGTAATTAAATTGCGTAATTCTGTTAATCTGTTACATGTAACAAGTTACTCCAGTCCCCAACACTGGGGGTCATAATATAAATGGAAACACAAGAAAGGTTGGGGTCAATAAAGTATATATATCCTTTATTGACTCCCAACCTTTCTCTCTATCTATCTATCTATATGTGTGTGTGTGTGTGTGTGTGTGTGTATGGAAATAGTATTGCACTCGCTCTTTCTTAGTGCGATCAGTTTCGGTCGGTCACGTCAATAAAAAAAAAAGCATTAAAGTACTTTTATTATTTATCACTTTATTAAAGTTTTGCACATCACAAATATATCATGAAAAATGTGTTTAATTAAAAAGTAATTTAGATATTTGGTGTTTAGCTAACCGTAATAGTGGCGCAAAAAGAGAATTTGTATTGCAGAATTTTGCGAACCTTTGATTTCGCCCCCCAAAATGACCATTTATATTTAATAAACTTCTCAGAACATTCTTGTAAAATAATTGTCCCACGAGAAAAATCATTGTAAATAGGCCTACTTTTAGAGCAAACATCACAAACGGTTTCCATTTTCATACACCGTCACTGATTATGAACAGATTTGCAGTAGGCCATTAAAGGAATACTTGTCTACGCCTACAGGTTTGATAGTATCTACTGCATAAAATATATATTGCAACAATCTTTGGATAAGGCAAACAAATTTCTCAAGCTTTTCATGCCTCACACAAGTATGGACTTGATTTCCAGCACTCAGTACGGTCCTTGTAATCATTATTGTCAGAATATATTATAATGAATACATGCCTATCAAAATGATCAAAGTGTTCAATTCCATTGTTTGTGTTTTAAAATGAAGTTCGTAAAGAATAAAAAAAGGATCTGCAGGCACCACATGCTCTTTGAATGCATGTTTACAGGCCAGTTATACAGGAGCATACCTGCAAAATTCAAAACAGCTGGAGTGTGCATGCTGTGTCTTGTTGATATCCGTGAGGGACGTGTGAAATGTATGCAGGATTTCTGAGTGGTTATGCTTTCTGACATTGCACTGACGGGTTCTGCAGTTAAGAATAGCTGCTTCAGCTTATCACAGTGGAGTTCAGAACAAACGCAGGTTGGCTGTGACCGCTTTCTCACAAGTATTTGTGGTGTGTTCGCATAAATGGCAGATATAACCCACACAAAAATACTCTCACACACAAACTGCCAGTAATGCGTAGTTAAGCATTCTGACAGGGCTTATACTTCTGTTCAGTTTTGTTGAGCACTTAAAGTCAATATCGACTCAGTAGGTGGAGTGTAAAATTAGAGGTCAAAACTCATTTTAATGATTTTCAATTCAAACCTTTATGGTTGGATTATGCATTAAAAGAGTATTTCTCTATGTCAACAGAAGTTCACAGCATGTGAGTCTATTGGAAAACATTAACAGTATCTGGGCAACATCACTTGGACACTGCATCACAAATATAACACATGATTTGTTATACCTCTGAAACTGTGACAGTTTATGTAAAACTATGCAAAACATAATTTTACCCATATGGAAACAAGCACAGAAAAGGCAGTCATAAATTAATCCTTCACCAATAACACTGACTGCAATCCAGCACAAAGTTCCTCAGGCAAACTTTATTCTACTAGTAGGGATGCATTAGTTCTGACTTGTCTTGTAGGTAGATGGAAGTTGATTGCAGCCATTTTATTCAGAGGGGTTTCTCATTTTACTGATTCACTCTGTGTCTTGCTTCACGAAGAGCCTGCAGGGTGAGAAATTGATTAAAGTAAAACAAATAATATCAGAGCATCATGAAGAAATATAATATCAGAAGAATGGGATGGTCTAGAATCAGATAACATACGAGAAAACTGATCAATGAATGCATATAAATATTACAATTATCTGTTCATATGTGACCCTGGACCACAAAACCAGTCATAAGGGTCAATTTTTGGAAATTGAGATTTATACATCATCTGAAAGCTGAACAAATAAGCTTTCCATTGATGTATGGTTTGTTAGGATATTTGGCCGATATTTGAAAATCTGGAATCTGAGGGTGCAAAAAAATCTAAATATTGAGAAAATCGTCTTTAAAGTTGTCCAAATGAAGTTCTTAGCAATACATATTACTAATCAAAAGGTTTTAATATATTTACAGTAGGAAATTTGCAAAATATCTTCATGGAACATGATCTTTTCTTAATATCCAATTGGTTTTTGGCATTGAAGAAAAATCTATAATTTTGACCCATACAATGTATTTTTGGCTATTGCTACAAATATACCCCAGCAACTTAAGACTGGTTTTGTGCTCCAGGGTCACATATTATGACAAAACAACTACTATTGACAAATATTTAGTAACTAATTGCTCTGCTTATGGAAGTTCAGGGTCAATAACAGTTCTGTCATGACAACTCTCGGAGGCTTTGGCATGGTAATGTACATGACAATGTTTAATGTATTTGGTCTTGGTGGAATAGATCTGCTACGCTGCAGCTGCGGCAGAAGTACCGAGACTTGCTACTGCCAATACATCCACAACCATGCTGCTGTGAGCATGTAAGAAATACTGCTGCTGCACATATAACATACATTAAATAAACCCCATAAAACATACATGAATCACCCCGTAGCAGATCTATACAGGTGGAGCTGGGGAAGGTGGAGGGTTTCTGAAGCACGCTTCAACTGCTACAGCCAAGAATTTTAATGTTGAGCAGCAGCTCATTGGCTCAAAAGAGAACCAATCAGCTGCACCATGTGATAATGATGTCATTATTTCCGACTGAGTTAGGCCTATCGGACTGCGCCATCTAGAGTTTCATGACAGAACTTTGGATATGTGTCTTAGCTTCCACAATCAATCTCCACATTTAATATTTAACATGCACTAGGAGCAGGATTTGGGTCCAATGAGTTTTCACTGTTGGCAGAGCTACGCAGTGTGACAATGCAGACAATGCTCAGCTCTTTATATAAAATAGTATATATATATATATATACTGTATATTATATCCAACTTTATTTGTGTATGCAAGTACACTCGCGTAATGCGATATATACTATATAGCAAATAACAACTGCAACTATATTTTCGTCCAGCTCTTTATATAAAATTGGAAATATAAATATTTCAAACTTCATCAGCATACATACAGTATACTTGTGTAGAGCGATATTTACTAAATAGCATATCTCAACTGCTTGATTACTTGCATTGGCCCAAAATGTAAACTATATTTTCGCTCAGCTTTAATCTGCTAAATGTGACAAAAAGGAATTACGATATTAAGGTATTATAAACATTAGCACCATGAATTTCTGTAAAGCTACTTTAAAACAGTGTGTATAGTGTAAAGCACCCTTATGCAAAATTTCTGGTTGCGTGTATTCCTATTGAAATGACTGGATAAATATTTGCAGAACAATAGTACATATGAGTATACCTTTAGTCAAACAAACAACAATTGTGATCATCTGTGATATAAACCATATTGCGCATCCTGCATGATTTAGAATTTTAGTGTAGTTTGAATGGGACTATAGAAAAGGCCACAGGCGAGAGGGATGAGGGAGAGAGTGAGAGAGCAGGATAGGAATGTCTGTGTTGACCTTCTGGATGGCTTCGCTGGCAGAGTCATCCTGCAGCAGTTTTGCCCGGTCCAGTGCCCCCTCAAAGTGCAACACACAGGCCTTGTAGTTACCCAGCTTCACTGTGTCAGAGAGAAAGAGGATGTAAAATGATCTAATTGTACGGCGTGGCATGGATCAAATATACATAACGACCACATTAACTCCTATTGATTCGAAGCAATGTGGGAAATTTGATTATTCATGGTCAGACAGTCTATTAAGCTTCCTGGGCAATGTAGTTTGGACTCACATTCTGCCTGCGCCATGAGCACACTGGCATTGAGCTGCCATTTTTCATCGCTGATGTCATCCGCAGCAATGAGTGAGCGGGAGCCATAGTCTCGTGCTTCGCTGTAGCGTTTCAGCTCTAGGTAACAGCGGCCAATCTCGTGGAACAACCAGGCTTTCTCTAACCCGCCACATACTAGAGGCAACTTCTCCTCCCAGCTACGCAAACACACACAGAACAAAATTAAATGACCGTTTCAATAGATTTCTCTGTGTACATCAACACCAAAGTCAAAATTAATTAAAAGCAAATGCACTTACACTTCTATAGCTTGTTGAAATTTGCCAATCCGTGCGTACACACGGCCAATGTTGTCCAGAGCCCTGGATTTACTGTCCATCAGGTTGCTACGAAACAAAGCACAAACCAAACACACCGGATGAGTTGTAGATTATTAACCAACCAAGAAAAACAGAAAGGTAGCTTTCTGCTCTCATGGTCGCCTACCCTTTCTTGGCCAGCTCCAGATCCTTCTCATGATGATGCAGAGCCTTGTCCATATTACCAAGATCCATCAGTGCATTGCCTACATAGAATATAAGATAAACTTTTAACATAGAGTTTCATATTTCTCATTCTTGTGCTATTGATATTATATGACTACCAATGCAGCTGTGGAGGTTCCCAAGCACTTCTCTCTTATTGGGCAGCACCTCCTCAGACCATTCCTTCACCGCCTTCATGAGTTCACGAGCCTTCTTCAGGCCGCTTTCTGTATTGCCTACACTCAAGGCTGTTAATTGAAGAGACAATACTCAAAAATTCCTATAATATACAAAACATTTTCTGAAAATTATGTAGAGTAGTGCTTGCCCATCCAAAAGTCATGTAATGCCAGAGCATTGATAAGACATTATTCTGATTCTGACATGGGGGTTTTCCTTCAATACAAGTCTATGGAATTTTCTAGTCTGTTTTGTTGTCCGCCAACCTGATATCTCACAGTCACAGCTCACAAAGAAATAACTTTTAAACCAAACAGCTTTTCTTTTGGTCAATGTGGTGAATCCGCGTAACCAACTTTTTGACAACCAAAATTTGCAAGACAATGGTAAATATGACCGCAGATTTAGAAAAGTAATAGCACATCTCTTTTCTCAAGTCACAAAATTTGATGTGTTGCTCATGTCCATGGCACAAATTACGTACACAGTTATGTGCCAAAGTTTGGCAATTAGATTTAGGGTTTTGTTCAAATGTCCTCAGCAAGCACTATTAAATATTTAAATAATCAGCTGGGTGTGTTATGCTTACACAAACATTGTGGGGTGACCTAGAGAATAATTAGGATCATAATCCCGCCCTTACCTCCACGTTGTTATTGTTTCTTGAGCACCAAATCAGCCTATTAGAATGATTTCTGAAGGATCTTGTGACACTAAAGACTGGATTAATGGCTGCTGAAAATCTAGCTTTGCCATCATAGGAATAAATTACATTTTTAAATATATTAAAATAGAAAATGGTAGTTTTAAAGTGTAATAATATTTCTGTTTTTACTGTATTTTTGATCAAATAAATGCAGCCTTGCCCTTGGTGAGCATAAGAGAATTATTTTTTTCAAATATATACAGTATATATAAAAAAACTAATTCTAACCTCAGAACTTTTGATCGATAGTGCATGGTTTTTTCCTGCTAGGAGCCTATACTGTGAACTTTGACCCAACCCAAACTCTGCAGAGGTTCACCTGTGTCAATCTCCTCCAGACTGTTGAGGACGTATCGAGTGGGGTCTGAGGGAGGCTTGTGAAGAACCCGGTTCCACTGCTGTTGCATGAGTTTTCTGTCTCGCTGACGAGCGTAGATGGGCTTCTGCTGCTGCCAGAATGCAGTCCGCGTGTCCAGATATGAGATACAGCCTACGATCAGATCTTGTACACGCTCTCCGGTTCTTATCTTACCTTTTATAAGATCTGTATTGGAGCAGATTGTGATACTTTATATAGAACATGCACTTTCACAGATGCAAACTGACATTTAAAAAGATGTACAAAAAAACCTGAAACACACACCCTCATCTTGTAGAAGTTTCTCTAAGTATTCTCTGTCACTGTATAGCTCTCCCAGAAGTTCCTTGGCTGTTTTTTCATTTTTGCCCATCTTCTGGCCATGCTTTTTGGATTCCCTCTTATGAGAATGATTCAAATTCTTGGGACGAACCTTTGGGATTGTATCAAACAAACAAATATGTATTACTAACTACTGAATTGAACATAAACGTAAAGCATTAACAGTGGCAGGGTGAATGATGGGGGCAGGTGGTATAATGCGAGAGAGAGCAAGAGACAGAAAAGATAAAATAGCCAGCTCACCCCATTAGACTTGTGGAAAAAAGACACGTCTCCTTTATTTTCCAGCTTCACAGAGGAAGGACCTTTTGGGTTGGGGTGAGAGATGTGGGTTTAGGCCACTTTTTTGTGGCTGTGTCTAATATCAAGTGTGCTGCCTACTTAGGCAGCATTTCTCGGAAGCAAACACGTTCTGAGTCAGTTCAGCGTGTCTGATGCCCAATTGCTGTCTAGGTAGGCAGCTCACTGGATTTTGATACGCAGCCTTTGTGTGACCAAACTAGATTCGGACACGCCACCTGATCTATGGAAGACAAAGAAAACCCAAAACGCCCAGTAGATTCACTCAGACGGTAGCGACACATCAAGCAGAGGTCACACGCACACAACGGTAACGTTACATGATTTAACGACGTTGCGCACACGAATTTAGACAACTTGGTGGAACAATTGTGCGTAGATGTAAAAGAAACGCAGGCTACACTTAATTCAGTGAATGACTAAATCTACAGAGACTCGTAAATGAGCGAGCTCAGTTAATTAGCGGTAACAATGCAAAGCCACGGCTTGGGGAGTGGCAGTGCCCAGCCACGCTGCATGCAGACAAAACAAATCAGCGTGGCAATGCCTAGCGCTGCTGGTAAAGGAAGCACATGCCAGAAGCACCATTTTTTGTTGCATCTAAAATCTTTGTTTTCGCTTAAAGTTAGATATGCGTAATCAAACTCACTGGTTCCAAATACGTTCTACAAGATTACAAAGTAACAGTGTAAATGCAACTCACTTGATTACAACGTTGGCAGATGTGTGAAAAGCTGTCACCGTTTTCTGAGGCTGAAGGTTCAAAGCGCCGTACAGCCGAATTGCACGTTTCTCCAGAGCGCCACGCAAAACCCCCCGCCTGGCCGAGCACTAGCAATAATCAGGAAACAAAACGGAAACCACTGGCACTTGAGCACGCTCCTGTGCGCGCGAGTGCGGACGCGGAAGGGAGAGGCAGATAAAAAAAAACTGAACAGAGGCACATTTTGAGCGCGCTCCCGCTGCCTCACTGTGTGTGCGCGCCACACAGGTTGTTTTGTGCATCGTTATGTCTCGATTATCACGTGGGTTAATTACTCTGTACAGTTCAGTCTTAACTTTAATTTCTTAACAATGGCTATCACTGTACATCCCTAATGTTAGCAGATGGTGCGAATAGGTTGGGGGTCACTTTGGAAATGCAATAGGTTACAGATTACAAGTTACCCTATTTAAAATGTAATAAGTAGTGTAACTATTTCAATTATTTAAGTAATGTAACTAATTTCATTTGATTACCTTTCCAAAAATTCTAACGAATGTTTTATTAATTTTTTTTTTTTTTTAAACATTTAAGGCAGGGTTAACCTTACAGTAGTGTTCAACACTGATTACTGTCAGACTTTCAAAATCCTTCTTCACTTGAAATAAGATTATAATCATTTAATTTTATGATTAGCACAGCCACCACAAAATCAGACTTTAGCACCTCTTTTTACTTTGAGATCCTTCTGAGGTTAAATACAGATTTAAAATCATAAGAAATAGTTTAATAGCTATGATACTGTTCTGGAAATCAAATCTCTGCATAGCTATAGGAAACAATGGCATCTGACAACGCCTTGGATAAAAACAGTTTAATTCTTAAAAAATAAAGTATATACATAAATCCAAATAGGAAATAAAACAGTTATCGAATAAGCATGTGTCCTAAACTCCTGAAACATTGGTGTCTCATATGCTTTAAATAATTCTGTATGAGTATGAAATTATTCAGATGTAACCCCCTTTGTGATCTTTAACATTTTCATAAGTAACTGTAACTTAATTTAAAAAAAAATCTCAGTAACTGTAATTGATTACAGTTACATTTATTTTGTAATTAAATTGCGTAATTCTGTTAATCTGTTACATGTAACAAGTTACTCCAGTCCCCAACACTGGGGGTCATAATATAAATGGAAACACAAGAAAGGTTGGGGTCAATAAAGTATATATATCCTTTATTGACTCCCAACCTTTCTCTCTATCTATCTATCTATATGTGTGTGTGTGTGTGTGTGTGTGTGTGTGTATGGAATTAGTATTGCACTCGCTCTTTCTTAGTGCGATCAGTTTCGGTCGGTCACGTCAATAAAAAAAAAAGCATTAAAGTACTTTTATTATTTATCACTTTATTAAAGTTTTGCACATCACAAATATATCATGAAAAATGTGTTTAATTAAAAAGTAATTTAGATATTTGGTGTTTAGCTAACCGTAATAGTGGCGCAAAAAGAGAATTTGTATTGCAGAATTTTGCGAACCTTTGATTTCGCCCCCCAAAATGACCATTTATATTTAATAAACTTCTCAGAACATTCTTGTAAAATAATTGTCCCACGAGAAAAATCATTGTAAATAGGCCTACTTTTAGAGCAAACATCACAAACGGTTTCCATTTTCATACACCGTCACTGATTATGAACAGATTTGCAGTAGGCCATTAAAGGAATACTTGTCTACGCCTACAGGTTTGATAGTATCTACTGCATAAAATATATATTGCAACAATCTTTGGATAAGGCAAACAAATTTCTCAAGCTTTTCATGCCTCACACAAGTATGGACTTGATTTCCAGCACTCAGTACGGTCCTTGTAATCATTATTGTCAGAATATATTATAATGAATACATGCCTATCAAAATGATCAAAGTGTTCAATTCCATTGTTTGTGTTTTAAAATGAAGTTCGTAAAGAATAAAAAAAGGATCTGCAGGCACCACATGCTCTTTGAATGCATGTTTACAGGCCAGTTATACAGGAGCATACCTGCAAAATTCAAAACAGCTGGAGTGTGCATGCTGTGTCTTGTTGATATCCGTGAGGGACGTGTGAAATGTATGCAGGATTTCTGAGTGGTTATGCTTTCTGACATTGCACTGACGGGTTCTGCAGTTAAGAATAGCTGCTTCAGCTTATCACAGTGGAGTTCAGAACAAACGCAGGTTGGCTGTGACCGCTTTCTCACAAGTATTTGTGGTGTGTTCGCATAAATGGCAGATATAACCCACACAAAAATACTCTCACACACAAACTGCCAGTAATGCGTAGTTAAGCATTCTGACAGGGCTTATACTTCTGTTCAGTTTTGTTGAGCACTTAAAGTCAATATCGACTCAGTAGGTGGAGTGTAAAATTAGAGGTCAAAACTCATTTTAATGATTTTCAATTCAAACCTTTATGGTTGGATTATGCATTAAAAGAGTATTTCTCTATGTCAACAGAAGTTCACAGCATGTGAGTCTATTGGAAAACATTAACAGTATCTGGGCAACATCACTTGGACACTGCATCACAAATATAACACATGATTTGTTATACCTCTGAAACTGTGACAGTTTATGTAAAACTATGCAAAACATAATTTTACCCATATGGAAACAAGCACAGAAAAGGCAGTCATAAATTAATCCTTCACCAATAACACTGACTGCAATCCAGCACAAAGTTCCTCAGGCAAACTTTATTCTACTAGTAGGGATGCATTAGTTCTGACTTGTCTTGTAGGTAGATGGAAGTTGATTGCAGCCATTTTATTCAGAGGGGTTTCTCATTTTACTGATTCACTCTGTGTCTTGCTTCACGAAGAGCCTGCAGGGTGAGAAATTGATTAAAGTAAAACAAATAATATCAGAGCATCATGAAGAAATATAATATCAGAAGAATGGGATGGTCTAGAATCAGATAACATACGAGAAAACTGATCAATGAATGCATATAAATATTACAATTATCTGTTCATATGTGACCCTGGACCACAAAACCAGTCATAAGGGTCAATTTTTGGAAATTGAGATTTATACATCATCTGAAAGCTGAACAAATAAGCTTTCCATTGATGTATGGTTTGTTAGGATATTTGGCCGATATTTGAAAATTTGGAATCTGAGGGTGCAAAAAAATCTAAATATTGAGAAAATCGTCTTTAAAGTTGTCCAAATGAAGTTCTTAGCAATACATATTACTAATCAAAAGGTTTTAATATATTTACAGTAGGAAATTTGCAAAATATCTTCATGGAACATGATCTTTTCTTAATATCCAATTGGTTTTTGGCATTGAAGAAAAATCTATAATTTTGACCCATACAATGTATTTTTGGCTATTGCTACAAATATACCCCAGCAACTTAAGACTGGTTTTGTGCTCCAGGGTCACATATTATGACAAAACAACTACTATTGACAAATATTTAGTAACTAATTGCTCTGCTTATGGAAGTTCAGGGTCAATAACAGTTCTGTCATGACAACTCTCGGAGGCTTTGGCATGGTAATGTACATGACAATGTTTAATGTATTTGGTCTTGGTGGAATAGATCTGCTACGCTGCAGCTGCGGCAGAAGTACCGAGACTTGCTACTGCCAATACATCCACAACCATGCTGCTGTGAGCATGTAAGAAATACTGCTGCTGCACATATAACATACATTAAATAAACCCCATAAAACATACATGAATCACCCCGTAGCAGATCTATACAGGTGGAGCTGGGGAAGGTGGAGGGTTTCTGAAGCACGCTTCAACTGCTACAGCCAAGAATTTTAATGTTGAGCAGCAGCTCATTGGCTCAAAAGAGAACCAATCAGCTGCACCATGTGATAATGATGTCATTATTTCCGACTGAGTTAGGCCTATCGGACTGCGCCATCTAGAGTTTCATGACAGAACTTTGGATATGTGTCTTAGCTTCCACAATCAATCTCCACATTTAATATTTAACATGCACTAGGAGCAGGATTTGGGTCCAATGAGTTTTCACTGTTGGCAGAGCTACGCAGTGTGACAATGCAGACAATGCTCAGCTCTTTATATAAAATAGTATATATATATATATATACTGTATATTATATCCAACTTTATTTGTGTATGCAAGTACACTCGCGTAATGCGATATATACTATATAGCAAATAACAACTGCAACTATATTTTCGTCCAGCTCTTTATATAAAATTGGAAATATAAATATTTCAAACTTCATCAGCATACATACAGTATACTTGTGTAGAGCGATATTTACTAAATAGCATATCTCAACTGCTTGATTACTTGCATTGGCCCAAAATGTAAACTATATTTTCGCTCAGCTTTAATCTGCTAAATGTGACAAAAAGGAATTACGATATTAAGGTATTATAAACATTAGCACCATGAATTTCTGTAAAGCTACTTTAAAACAGTGTGTATAGTGTAAAGCACCCTTATGCAAAATTTCTGGTTGCGTGTATTCCTATTGAAATGACTGGATAAATATTTGCAGAACAATAGTACATATGAGTATACCTTTAGTCAAACAAACAACAATTGTGATCATCTGTGATATAAACCATATTGCGCATCCTGCATGATTTAGAATTTTAGTGTAGTTTGAATGGGACTATAGAAAAGGCCACAGGCGAGAGGGATGAGGGAGAGAGTGAGAGAGCAGGATAGGAATGTCTGTGTTGACCTTCTGGATGGCTTCGCTGGCAGAGTCATCCTGCAGCAGTTTTGCCCGGTCCAGTGCCCCCTCAAAGTGCAACACACAGGCCTTGTAGTTACCCAGCTTCACTGTGTCAGAGAGAAAGAGGATGTAAAATGATCTAATTGTACGGCGTGGCATGGATCAAATATACATAACGACCACATTAACTCCTATTGATTCGAAGCAATGTGGGAAATTTGATTATTCATGGTCAGACAGTCTATTAAGCTTCCTGGGCAATGTAGTTTGGACTCACATTCTGCCTGCGCCATGAGCACACTGGCATTGAGCTGCCATTTTTCATCGCTGATGTCATCCGCAGCAATGAGTGAGCGGGAGCCATAGTCTCGTGCTTCGCTGTAGCGTTTCAGCTCTAGGTAACAGCGGCCAATCTCGTGGAACAACCAGGCTTTCTCTAACCCGCCACATACTAGAGGCAACTTCTCCTCCCAGCTACGCAAACACACACAGAACAAAATTAAATGACCGTTTCAATAGATTTCTCTGTGTACATCAACACCAAAGTCAAAATTAATTAAAAGCAAATGCACTTACACTTCTATAGCTTGTTGAAATTTGCCAATCCGTGCGTACACACGGCCAATGTTGTCCAGAGCCCTGGATTTACTGTCCATCAGGTTGCTACGAAACAAAGCACAAACCAAACACACCGGATGAGTTGTAGATTATTAACCAACCAAGAAAAACAGAAAGGTAGCTTTCTGCTCTCATGGTCGCCTACCCTTTCTTGGCCAGCTCCAGATCCTTCTCATGATGATGCAGAGCCTTGTCCATATTACCAAGATCCATCAGTGCATTGCCTACATAGAATATAAGATAAACTTTTAACATAGAGTTTCATATTTCTCATTCTTGTGCTATTGATATTATATGACTACCAATGCAGCTGTGGAGGTTCCCAAGCACTTCTCTCTTATTGGGCAGCACTTCCCCAGACCATTCCTTCACCACCTTCATGAGCTCACGGGCCTTCTTCAGACCGCTATCTGTGTTGCCTGAACTCAAGGCTGTCAATTGAAGAGATAATACTCAAAAATCCAAAAGCACACAAAACATTTTCTGAAAATTATGTAGAGTAGTGCTTGCCCATCCAAAAGTCCTGTGATGCCAGAGCATTGATAAGACATTATTCTGATTCTGATATGAGGTTTCTCCTTCAGTGCAAGTCTATAGAATTTTCTTGCCTGTTTTGTTGTCCGTCAGGCAAAGATCATAAGTCTAAAATCTTACAGTCACTTTCCAACCAAGCAGCTTTTCTTTTGGTCAGTGTGGTGAATTTGCGGAACCAAACTTAATCCCGCCCTAACTTCAATGTTGTTCCTGATGAAAGTCAGCCACTCATCAATTAGCTAAAAATCATCTACATGCACTACCATTCAAAAAATTGTGGTCAGCAAGATTTTTTTTAAAGGGGTCATATGATGCTGCTAAAAAGAACATTATTTTGTGTATTTGGTGTAATGAAATGTGTTTATTCGGTTTAAGGTTCAAAAAACACATTATTTTCCACATACTGTACATTATTGTTTCTCCTCTCTGCCCCGCCTTTCTGAAACACATCGATTTTTGCATCCAGTGGGGACATAATTATGGATTATAATGACTTGTACTGTCTTTTTATGCATTGCGTTGCATCGCGCCGCGTAAACATAAAACCATGTCTGCATTTGTGATCGGAGAAATTACAAACAACAAGTCCTACTCTACACTGCCCAAAAAACTTGCTTTAAATATATAAAATATAAAAACTCTTTAAATATAAAAAACATACTTACAGTCTGTGAGTCAGAACCTGTTTTAGGGGGGCGTGGCTGACTCTTAACTTTTATAAAGAAAATCTCTTTGGATTTGAGACTTTAGTCTTTGCAACTTTACAGATCTTCTTTATGCACCAAGAGCTTGTAACACTCCAAAGAGAAAGGAAAAATTGAAATCGCATCATATGACCCCTTTAAAGAAATTACTACTTTTTTCAGCATGAAATTTATCAAAAACGACAGTAAAGACATTTATAAAATTACAAAAACAAGTATCCTGTATCCACAAAAATATTAAGCAGTACTGTTTTCTTCTTTGATAATAATAATTGTTTCTTGAGCACCAAATCAGCACATTAAAATGATTTCTGAAAGATCTTGTGACACTAATGGCTGCTGAAAATCCAGCTTTGCCATCATAGGAATAAACTACATTTTAAAATATATTAAAATAGAAATTAGTTGCTTAAATTGTAATATGTCTGTTTTTACAGTACTTTTGATTAAATAAATGCATCCTAGGTGAGCAGAAGAGACTTCTTTCAAATATATAAAGAAATTCTTCTAACTCCCGAACATTTGAACGATAGTGTATGGTTTAGCAAGTGTAACAACATGAGTATGCGACTAATGCTAAATTTCATGCTAGGAACCTATACTGTGGACTTTGACCAGTCCCAAACTCTGCAGAGATTCACCTGTGTCAATCTCCTCCAGACTGTCGAGGACGTATCGAGTGGGGTCTGAGGGAGGTTTGTGAAGATGCCGGTTCCACTGCTGCTGCATGAGTTTTCTGTCTCGCTGACGAGCGTAGATGGGCTTCTGCTGCTGCCAGAATGCCGTCCGCGTGTCCAGATATGAGATACAGCCTACGATCAGATCTTGCACACGCTCTCCAGTTCTTATCTTACCTTTTATAAGATCTGTATAGGAGCAGATTGCGAAACTTCATAGAATATGCACTTTCACAGATGCAATCTGACATTTGAAAAGGTCTACAAAACCCCCCCTGAAAAACACACCCTCATCTTGTAGAAGTTTCTCTAAGTATTCTCTGTCACTGTATAGCTCTCCCAGAAGTTCCTTGGCTGTTTTTTCATTTTTGCCCATCTTCTGGCCATGCTTTTTGGATTCCCTCTTATGCTTGGAACGAACCTTTGAACAAGCAAACACATATGTGTTACTAACTGCTGAAATGAACATAAATGGAAAGCATTAACAGTGGCAGGGTGAATAATGAGGGCAGGTGGTTTAATGAGAGAGTGAGCAAGAGATAGAGAAGATAATATAGCCAGCTCACCCCATTAGATTTGTGGAAGAAAGACAAGTCTCCTTTATTTTCCAGCTTCACAGAGGAAGGACCTTTTGGGTTGGGGTGAGAGATGTGGGTAACTGAGGTCTGTTTGTGACGTGTAACCAAAATATGAGCTCCACATTTCTCATCATGTTGTGTCTGAGGACTTACTGCCCACTGAGTTGACGATTGCCTCTTGAGCTTTCTGGATTCCCAGCCTGAACTCCTGCAGCTCTGGACGCAGCTTATTGCCTCGGTGATAGTAGACCAATGCAAACTCAAAATCGCCCATAGTGTAGAGAGCTTCTGCTTTCTGATATAGACCCTGCAGGAGACAGGATGGAGAAGGAGAATCATAGGTTATCTGTTAAAAGAAGCTTTTCATACAAAGCAGTTACAGTAACTAAAGGGACTGGATGCCTAGAGGAACATGCAATGGCACCAAACAGGTTTCTGATTTTTCATTGTTCTTTCATAATTATTATATGATATTACATGCGTTGTGGTAACAAGCCAGCTCCTTGCTATCACATGATATACACTCATCTGAAAATCCCTTGGTTTAATAACCCAGTAAAAAGATTACATTTAAAGTGATGTGTAGAAGTAAATCCATGTATATAAAGATGTATCTTATGTTCACCAATGCTGCATTTACTTCATTAAATGTCCAGTAATAACAGGAATATTGTGAAATATTATTACAGTTTAAAATAACTGTTTTCTATTGTAATATATTGTAAAATGTACTTCATTCGGTGATCAAAGCTGAATTTTCAGCATCATTACTCCAGTCTTCAGTGTCACATGACCCTTCGGAAATCATTCTGATATACTGATTTGCTACTCGAGAAGCATTTATTTTTTATTAATAATGTTGAAAATAGCTGTTCTGCTTAATATTTCTGTGGAAAACATGAGATTTCTTTGATGAATAGAAATTCAAAACAACATTTATTTGAAATACATTTGTTGGAAAAATGTGAAAGGTCTTTACTGTTCCTTTTCACTTTTCCTATCAATTTAAATTGACAAAATTTGACCCCATACTATATATTTATTGTTTATACTAATATATATATATATATATATATATATATATATATATATATATTCTATTTAGAAAATAAACATAACTGCTGATAATTCAGTGCTTTTACTGGGATTGGACATTATTAATTTAGAGCAGGAGTTCTACCTTCCTGCAGAGTTTAGCTCCAACCCTTATCAAACACACCTGTCTGTAATTATCAAGTGCTACTTCAGATCCTAATTAGTTGGTTCAGGTGTGTTTGATCAGGGTTGGAGCTAAACTCTGCAGGAAGGTAGATCTCCAGGAACAGGTTTGGGCACCCCTGATTTAGAAGGTTTATATATAAAAGCTCCAAAAAGTATTTGGATACTTATGCCACACTTAAAAATTAGTTCATTTCATTGCATTACATACAAACTAGTTTGCAACTATTTTTAGGTGACTTTAGTGGATGGTCTCTCACGTTTCACTAGTTTGACCCATCCTTTTTGTCTTAAAACTTTTAGTTTTTTTGAATTTTATTAATTCAATGCTATTTTTTGTAAAATTCGAAAGCGTGCTTGTGACATACATGACATACATGTTTCTTTATCTAATGCAATAATATTTATCAAAATGTAAGTGTGCCACAACACAAGTCTCCACATGCTTTCTGGGGCAATGCCCTACTTTTGCCAGAATCATCTGATCCGGTTTCAGATTATGCAAGTACGCCCCCTTCAGGACAAGTGAACATACAGACCAGACTCAAAGCTGAACCGGCTGGGACCTTCTGGACCGAACGAGGAGATAAAACAGAAATCAGCAGCACAGGTGAACACACCTTGAAGAAGTCTTTGTTGTCTTTGAGGGAGGTCTCGGCATCTTTCAGCGCGCTCTCTGCATCCCCTAGTTTCAAATAACACCTGGACCTGGCGACCAGACAGTTCTTATCATCCGGCTGTACACTTAAAGCCTGGTGGGGAACAAAGAAGACTCTTATAAAGTGTGAAATAAAGCACCCAGTTTAATGTAAGAAATGTAAAATGTATTTCGCATAATCCCCAGACCCAGTTACAGTTATTAGCTTACCGTGGAAAAGCTCTCAATAGCTTTGACATACTCTCCCTTCTGGAACAGCTGGTCACCTTCGGCTACATAGGTGCTAAATGTACTCTTCGGCCCTTGTCCTTCCTCGTTATCGGACATTTTATGCGTATTTATACAAAACTACATCAAAACCATTCAATACATATAAATAAATGTACTTGTAGTCCGAGAAAGTCTTGTCCGCTGTATCCTAGCGACGCGCCTAACAAAACTGCGCAGCCAATCAACTGTGAGAGACCTTTGATTGACATGCCAACACGTACTACGTCACTCCATCTTAAATTCTTAGGTGTAACTTATACACTTTTAATTTCCAAAATATAAAATATATTCTAAAATAATGATCATATTTAATGCAGCAAACGGTTCTCTACTTAACTTTTTTTTTTTAATATATATATATATCAATATAGCAAGAACGTGAAAATGCCTGTGGTGATGCATATGTATCAGAAGAGCCAGAGAAGTTAAGAATTTGGTGAAGGGGAAAACAGAAAGAGGCTTACTTTATTTACATGGCTTTTTAAAAACGGTCCATAGTCCAGACTGTTCCAGCGGAGTGAGCAAAGTCAGCATGGACGTGGTCTTCTGAATACACTGAAGATCTTTCAAGATGAGCAATATGAACGTGTTCCAGACAAATGCTTAAATTGCACGGTTTCCTAACTGGGTACACGGTCAGGTCAAAGACAGCAAGAGAATGCTGGAGCACAACACATCTTCAGCGATCCAATGTCAAGGAACATTTAGGTAAAACGGTAAACATGGCTCACTGATCATGCCTGCAATGTACATAGATCCATATTATACACACTGTGGAGTCAATGGTATCAAGCCCACAAATAACCAGATCTGACATTCACTCCCTCCAGAGGCTCTTTAATTCAGAAGTTAATGAGAGTGCTGGCCAAACATAGTCTCTCCCTGGGTTTAACCTTTAAGAGTGTAGATCCTAGTGTATTGAAATATCATCCATCCATCCAAAGCTCACATCCAGCAAATTTACAATAAATATACATATCAAAAATGTATTTCAGTTAAAAAAAATTAAACAGTCATAAACTATCAACACAAAGAAACACTTTACATTCCAGTAAAATGTACAATGCAGCAAGGGGTTGAATGGCAACATTGACAAATGAATCTTAGAGAGGGACGTGGTCAACAGGTGCGTGAACTTGCTCTCTCTGAACCTCTGTATGCAGTAGTCAAACAATCCACTCGCTTGACGAAACCCAGAACCAGCGTTATTCTTACGGTGACATTTGGCATGAGGTGCTGCATTCACATAATAGTTTGCGGAGGTCTGTAAAATGGTTTGCAACGTTGCATAAATATAATGTGTGAATTCTGACTCTGTACATGTTTAAACAATCTATACGGCACTAGCAGTGATGACTTCCTGTACTAACCCGTGTTTTTTTCTGACGTGCTTTGGATTTGGATCACTAATATGCTGGGAGAGGGGTTATTTATGGGCGGATGGGAAATTACATTAAAGTATTTCGAGTGAGTCTGGGAAAAACAGCAGATTTGCCTGTAGCACCGTCTTATGTTGCCCCAAACATCAACTCAAGTAGTAGTTGAAGCTTTTGAAAGCTGAATAAAGTGAAAATGACAATGAATTCAGGGTACATTCGATAGAGTGGATTAAAAAAGCTAAACAAAACAATAAAACTAAAGCTGGAATACAAGAGCCAAAAAGGACACCGATCAGAGAGAGAACTGTGCAATGTATCATGTTGTTTTTCTGGTACAGAATGGTCATGCCCCTGCCGTTGTTGTCTTTGTGCGTAAGCAGTAAAACAAGTCAATGGCACAGACGCAGGTCCAACTGTGGAGCCCGAAAGCCCATTACACCAGAGTGTAGTACATCAGAGAGCAGGGATGGAGGGGAGTAGTCCGGTTCAGGGGAATTCAGAGGTTGTGAAACTACTGCATACATGCTGAAAGTTGCCAAGTTAGCCAAACTGGAAGAAGAAATTTCCAGGTCCAGATGCTGCAGGAAAAAAAACAAAAACATTTAGTGACACTGAAAAGAAAAGAATCAGTTGAATATAATATGAGAAAATATAATTGACACAAATGAGCTACATCATCACAACAGCTGTAGAGTTAATTTTTACAGTAGTCTTAATTTTATGCATTTACACATCCGATTAAAAGTTTGTGTTCAGTACGATTATTTTGAAAGAAATTAATGCTTTTATTCAGCAAGGATGTCTAAATTGATCAAAAGTGGCAGTAAGGACATTGTTACAACAGATTTCTACTTTAAATAAATGCTGATATTTTAAACTTTGTTCAAAGAATTGTGAAAAAAAATGTATGGTTTCCACAAAAATATTGAACAGCACAACTTTTCAACATTGATAATGTTAATTAAGCATCAAATCAGCATATTAGAATGCTTTCTGGAGGATCATGTGACACTGAAGACTGGAGTAATGATGCTGAAAAATCAGCTCTGACGTCACAGGAATGAATTGCATTTTAAAATATATTCCAATAGAAAACTTTAAATTGCTATAATATTTCACAATATTAATGTTTTTACTGCATTTTTGATGAAGTAAATGATTCCTTGGTGAGCATTAAGAGAAGTCGTTCAAAACCATGAAAAATCATACCAACCACAAACTTCACAACAGTAATGAAATTCAATAGTTTACTGTACAGTCTGAGCATGGGATTAATAAATGTATGAGAAGTAAATAAAGGTTTGCCTTACATGAATTACCTTCAAAACTAAAGCCACCAGGGCCACCAAAGAATGCTTTGAAGATGTTGTTGGCATCAAAGTCTGAAAAAGAGCAAATAAAAAAAAAAGAAATAAAATCATTAGTCACCATACATAAATCAAAAAATATTTTTTAATGGAAGCTTCAGTTGAAAGACAGTACTACGTAATAAACTAAGCATTAATGAAACCCATATTACAGAATAAAACAGTGTTGACAGAAAGAGAAATGAAAAGATCCTGAATGTGTGAAGGAGACAGACCCATGTTCATGTCGTCATCCTCCAGGTCGTGGCCGCTGTCATAGCGGGACTTCTTCTTGGGGTCTGAGAGCACAGTGAAGGCCTCGCCCACCTCCTTAAACTTCTTCTCTTCCTCTTTCTGCACCTCAGCACTCGCTCCGCTATGTCGGTCTGTGAAAAATACAAGAGAGACAGTTACAGAATCAGGAAGAAAAAAAACAAAAAAAACCCTTTAGGACTTTCTTACACACTGGTGGCCCCATTACTGCCTACAGAACAGACTTCTGGGGAATTTGCAGATATAGACTGTATAAGGAGAAAACGCTGTGATTCTTTCAATGAAATATGTACCTGGGTGGTGCATCAGGGCTCGTTTACGATAGGCCTTCTTGAGTTCATCTTCAGTGGCATTTTTATCCACCCCAAGGACCTTGTAATAATCTTTCCTCTTGCTTTTCTTCAGCTCTAACTGAGCGTTCTTCAACAGGTTCTTATGTTCTGAAACACACCACACAGAAAAAATTAATGGAAATGAAACATTTTAATGCACATTCAAAATGAACACACACCAATTGAAAATCCCATCATATGACCCCTTTAAGATCTAAATGACTGTTTACGAGAATGCTTGCAAAGACTGTCATTTTGATAAATGTGTATTTAACCGCTCAAGGCCAATAAAGCAACAAAAACTCATGCACTCTATGCGTCTTCATGTGCGCGCGCCTCAGACCTTGCTTAGAAACAGCCTCACACACAGCGCACGCATATAGCACTGTTGTTTGCATTTCAGTAGCTTAAAATCACTTCCGCAATGCTTAAAAATGTGTGCAAAATGATAAATTTTCGTGACCACGGCCACAGCACAGACCGGTTAAACGTGTCTACCGGCATATCGCCCATCCCTACTTCAAACTGTTGTTTCTGGTTAAAATACGAGTTTTCTATCCACAAAATTGGTTTCTCCAGTGAAAAAGTCATCTCATCTGAATCAGGAGAGAAATATGCACAGATAAAACACCCTTTACAAACAAAAATAGTCCAACACAGTTCTAAAATAATATGTGGACAGATTCTGATGTGAGAGAACAACAGGGGATGGACTTTTTCTTACTGGAGAAAACAATTGTATGGATTAAAACTTATACTTTGGTCAGAAGCATCCGTTTAAAGTTAAAATGCCTTAATGATGGATTTGTTTCCAATGAACACAGCTTATCGCTTCACTGATAGACAGAAGTTACATCAATTACTTGTGGATTACTGTGATGTTTTTATCAGCTGTTTGGACTCATTTTAACGGCACCCATTCACTGCAGAGGATCCATTGGTGAGCAAGTGATGTAAAGCTAACTTTCTCCAAATATGGTAGGATAGATATACAAACTCATCTACATCTTGGATGGCCCGAGGGGGAGTACAATTTCAGCAAAATTTCAATTTTGGCTGAACTAGAACCTTAATCTGAATACTTATAATGTATTCAAATACACTTACTCTGCAGGCCAGACGGGCCTTCTCATGGTCTGGTGCCATGCGCAGCGCTTGAATGAAAAACTGCACAGCCTTATCAATGCAGTCTTCGTAATATAGACATAATCCCCGCACATACAAGGCATCGCCATTGGTGGAATCTATCCGCAATATGTCACTGAAGATGCAAAAAGCAAGAGTGAGATAGAAAATATACATCAGTGGTCAACTGATATGGATTTTTCAAAGGATGATGAAAACTATGTGGGCAGTAGCAGACGTACATCCGTCTATAATATATAGAAAATGTGCACAAAAATACTGTATGTGGTGAGACCTTTTAAAAACATTCATTTAAAAATAAATACAATAAAACTTAAAAGCACACTTCCTGTTTTAACAGGCTTATACTGCAAAAAGAGATACTGTACTTCATTTGCTATCACCGAATCATTTTATATCAACATAGCTTTAATTTGAATAACCATATATCGGTTAACTATTAACTAAACATTTCCCGTAACACTATAGTGCTGTTACCTGGCGACAGATTGGGCCTCTGGGTAGCGTCCCAGCAGAGCCAGACACTCTGCTTTCAAAACCTTGAACCTGTGACACGCAGAAGCGGGCTCTAATGCCCGATCCATACAGAACACCACCTACAGAGAGACACACACTTATATTCACCTGTACATCAGACTCTCAGCAGCTAGAAGAGTAATACAAACACACTCACCATCCTGAAGTCTCGCTTCTCAAAGCTGATCTCAGCCAAGCGCTCAAACTCCAGTATGGACTCTGCGTTCTTCAGCTGCAAGAGACACAGGAGGTCAGAGGTAGTGGTCGACCGATATATCGCCAAGGCCGATATATCGGCCGATATTTGGCATTTTTCAAATATCGGCATCGGCCGATAAGTTTTCTTGTTTGGCCGATGCGTTTGAGGCGGGACTTTTATTTTGACGGCACGGCAGACTTTTATTTTGACAGCGGCAGCGCCTGAGCACAGTGCTCACATTCTCCCTCTTGTTCGCTGTCGTCGTTCAGTTCTGTCTAATACGGATAGAAGTCTATCTAATAATCAGATAGAACTGTTAAACAAAGGAATTAAAATGTATTCAAAAAAGTATTATAACGATTGCTTTAATATTATTAGTAATAAAAAGGCAAACATTATAATACTTTCTCATTTGCCGTCAGCATTCAGCAAATATGCTGACTTGAATGACTAATGAACATTTAATTTCACAAACCTTGCAGACTTAGTCGAATCTAGTTGAGATCTTGTGAAGTGTGCATTTGTATCCTGCATGATCGCGTGTTCTCTGCGTGACGGTCGGTCCGTGTGAATTGAATGCTGACAGGAGGAGAATTCACTGGAGACGCGCCATCGACAAATTTTAAACTAGTGACTTCAAATTATTATGCGCTTTATGCATATGCCCACTGCCATATTCATGTCATTTTCATTGCGTGCTGTATGTAAAAATGAGTGTTACCTTGGCTTTATAAAAAAAAAAAAAAAAAAAAAAAAAAAAAAAGATTCCCAATGCACACAAACTTCCCAGAATACTGAGTGCCCTGTTGGTTACAGCGTTTACTTCCTTTTTAACTAGATTCTTATTAAATATTTATTTGTGAAAAATGCTTTGTTTTCTAAAGTATTAGTATGTTTATTTTACACAATTATTTTAATCAATTTTAAATGATTTCAAATTTCTTAAATATAAAATTATATCGGCCATCCTGCTTTCCAAGATATCGGTCGACCACTAGTCAGAGGCCTTATGAATGAGAGGCGATTATGTATGCCTGCAATGAGACGTAACGGTGTTTGGTATTTCTAGTCAATGTACCTCCTGCTGCACCTGACTGTTGTCTGGTTCCAGCTCTAGAACCTTCTGGAAGCAGCGGCTGGCAGCCATAGCATTGCCGAGCAGCAGGTGGCACTTGCCCTCACGCATGTGACCCTGTGGAACAGAACAATAATGATTAGTGACATACAATTTTAAACAGAATGCTGACTACATTCACATTTATGCATACACCTGAATTTATTGCGGTTGCTTTTATCCAAAACAACATGCATTGCATTCAAGGTATGCATTTCATCAGTTCATGAATTCCAAGCTTTTTTTATGCCAGCTGAAACCCTTTGACCAACAGTATTTACCTCAAGTACCCCCTGAGATTAACCCTGTAAAGTTAACCCTGTAAAGCCTAAAATGTGAAATAGTCAAAATATTTTGATATGGAATGGACTTTTGAGTATCATATTTGACACATCAAGCTTTTATGACTCATACAGAATGACATAGTGGAAATATGGAGCTCATATTAGAGAAGGACAACATTTTATTCAGGTGTCCAAACTGAGAAAATTTGGTGCAATTGCAGAAATTATTATAACTTGTAATGTAAATCAATGAGGTCTTTATAACATTATAGTAGATTACTTGCATAAAATGCATATAAATATCAGATGTCACTCTATATTTCCCAATAATTTGTATTAGTATTTAAATGCTCTGTAGTTTTTATTGGAGGGGTCAAAACATATAAATAATGCAATGGCGATTGAGAAATGTACAAATAAAAATTTATCAAAAGCTTGATCATATTTGATATTCACATTTGTGACTATCAGGGATGGGATAAAAAACAACAACAACAACAAAAAAAATGTGTAGGTAATCCAATAAACTGAAGTTGCTTCAGTCCAGTAAATGCTCATCTTAAAACATTACTAAAAACATTTATTTTATTAAATAAGTAAGTAAAGCTTTCACAGCACAAACACGCATGAACCACAACCTAAACGGGGACATTTTTTAGAATGTTTCATATTGAGAATTTAACACTAGAACTACCAAGGCAGTCATTTTGACCATTTTTTAATTTTTAAATGTAATAACTTTGTTGAAATAAAACCCATATAACTATAATACCCTGACTTTTCCTAAATGTGTGTATATTTTATTATAACTATTATATTCTATTGCCAAGCTAAAATTCCTGTTCGTAAAAAAGCCGTGTGGACACCTCCAATACAACAACTGCTGTCATTCAATCTGCCACGCTTCCAGGTAGGCTATGTTTGGCTGGAAGAACAGCCTGGCTGTTATCAATAATAGTTTACTTCAATGTTATGACAAAATAGCCATAATAATAATAATAATAATAATGATGGTTATTAGTCTATTATTTTTATGCTAGTGTAATGCTATAGCTAATGCATATAGGCTAATTTGAGCCCCGACAAGACTGATATTGTGAAATAAAAATGAATTAGGCTTTTTTTTTTTTTGCGACAGTGACTGTTTATTATTATAATCTATACTATCATAACAGATCCATTTATTCACGGATCACAATTCCAGTGGTGGCTGCATAGAATTGTTTCCAATTCATCTGATCCAAACATTTCCAATAACTCAAGAGCGACAAAAAATATCTTATTTTTTAGGGTGATGACATCATAAAATATGACAACAGAAATTCAAAGCTTTATTGTAAAACCTCAAAAGAAGCTTCGAATGTAAATATGATATGACAAAAATGGCATTCAGTTCAGTCTAGTATGAACGGTCAGAATGACCGCTATGGCCATTCTAGTAGTTATAGAATTCCGGTAGTTCTAGTGTTAAATGCCATAGAAATTTGCGTATCAAATATGGTACAATAGGCTCTTATTTAAATATTTGTTAAACATTTTTTAAAACATTTAAACATAAAAATTTAATTATTAGCTTTTTTTCAACTCACAAACACCCTGCGGTTCCCTCGTGAACCACAGTTTGGGATACCCTGAGCTAAAGCATGGCACCAACTGGAACCTTTCGAGATTTTTCTAAAAATTGTCACCCTAAATGCTCAGAACATCAGAAGGGCTCACCTTCATGAAAGTGTCATCTAGCCGCACGGCCTGCTGGGAGTCCTCCAGTGCCTCTCTGTAGCGACTCAGCATCATCAATGTGGCCGCACGGTTGCCATAGTAACTGGCATTTTTCGGGCACAAGTCTGTAAAAAGGACACAAACAAAAAATGTAGATAGACATTTCAGTAAACAGAAAGGGGAATTTAAAAAAAAAATCTGTGGATATTTTTGTTCAAACCAGAACGGAAAAGGTCACCAAAACATTTCTAAAACAAGTGGTTGCCATGACAAAATCTATTCTGGAAATTATGTTACAGGCTTCAAGGAAAACATGTGGAGACCAGAGAAACTTTGAATATTGAGTCTAATGTGAGGGCACAGTATGCGATTCAGAGGAACAACCCAATGCAAAAGATGCCCACAGAAAGCTAGGCAGACATGAACCACATACAGCAAAGTACACTTTTAAGGGTTCTTACCGATGGCCTTGGTGTAGAAGTTGAAAGCTTCAGCATAGTCCTTCTTGACATAGTACACATTTCCCTGTTCTTTGAAGCCTTCCGCTTCCCTGCGGATTGAGACAAACAAAAATGATAACAGTGCCTCCAGAAACAGAAGATCAGAACAGCTGTTAGAAAACTTGTTAAGATTTAGCCACTCCAAACTGAACATCCTCTTTGTGCTTTGGGACATGGATATGCCACCAGTCCTCACAAAAACCAGATGATATAGATCAGAAAATACCGCTGGCATGTGCATATCACATTTCGAAGATGTGAGACCTCTAAAGAATGGGCTGCATTGTCAGGACTCAAGCTCCAGAATACCTGCCTACACCGGTGTAATAAATACTTCAACATGCAATATTAACAGAGGCACAAGCCATCATGGTCAGTGAAAGTGTGTGTGTATTTACCGAATACATTGTGTTCTGAACTATAGGTGTCTGGGGGAAGTGTACAAAGTAATATTAGGCTGCTAAACATAGATACTTCACTACCAGTGGTGTCTGTTTTAAATCAGTCAAACAGCACACAGATGTATGGCATCAGGTGGGATGGAGTGCTCTCTGGGAAACAATGCAAGGCGGTATACGTTCAAAGAAGACTAGAGAACGAGTGTCACATTACCAGCTTTAACTTTACCCATCTATACTGAAGAGTTAAACATAAGAGTGGAGCAAAAGGAAACAGTTCTGCAACAGTGAAAGCCATCTGTAGAGATGGTTAACTTTATTCCTCTGAGGATTCAGAGCACAGCGGAACTGTGGGAAACGAGGGCAACATAAGCCCTTTATATCTACATATTTTATGACATGATTTTTTTTCAAAGTGAATCATTTTTTGGGGAGAAAACGTGGCTTTTTTTCCTATTCGACAACAATTTCTAAAGCTACAAAGCAAAGCAAAAAGTGAAACAAAATGAAAACCGAATTATTATACTGAGCAATTACGAGGTCACATTGCAACATCAGAAAAAATAGTTTAAAAAGAGTTTCAATTTTGAGTTCTCAGAATTGCGAGGAAAAGGCCAAATAGTGAGCTAAAAAGTCGCAAATACCCTTCAATAAGGCTCAGAGGTGGCAGGCTGTTGAGAGCATTAAAATCACAATGAAATGGAAGTAGTGACAGATCTTTTCTTCCATATTGTGACTGACATACCATGATAGATAGATAGATAGACACACACACACACACACACACACACATACAGTGGGGAAAAAAAGTATTTAGTCAGCCACCAATTGTGCAAGTTCTCCCACTTAAAAAGATGAGAGAGGCCTGTAATTTTCATCATAGGTATACCTCAACTATGAGAGACAAAATGAGAAAAAAAATCCAGAAAATCACATTGTAGGATTTTTAAAGAATTTATTTGCAAATTATGGTCGAAAATAAGTATTTGGTCAATAACAAAATTTAATCTCAATACTTTGTTATATACACTTTGTTGGCAATGACAGAGGTCAAACATTTTCTGTAAGTCTTCACAAGGTTTTCACACACGGTTGCTGGTATTTTGGCCCATTCCTCCATGCAGATCTCCTCTATGAATAAAAGTAGGGCAGGGACTTCTAACTAGGGCTGAACGATTAATTGCATTTGTGATAATATCGCTATATGAAAAAAATTTGATTTTTCAACCGCAGAGGCTGCGATTACACTCGGTCATGTGACACGCGAGAATAAAGAGATGTGTTCGACTTGAAAATCGATCGTGTATGACATGAAAGTACGGCGAGAGAAAGCATAAGGATCTCTTATAGCTCTCGCAGTACTTTGACACACACCGATCGGTCTAAGCAGCGCTGCTTCAAGTAGAACACATCTAAGCAGTCTTCAGAGGAAGCATCAAGTTGGCATGCTACAGTGTTGCCAAGTCCACGGTTTGGGGAACCAAATCACAAAATTTAGTGTGTGATTGGTTACTGACTTTCATTTTAATGTTTACACCAAGTTTACTGTGCGTTCACACCGCCGCCGTCGAGAGCATCAAAAATCACTCTGGCCGCCCTGCCAACAACGCTGTAGAAAGATTTGTGGACGCTCTGACGTAGATCGAATGCTTATCTTGTATTTAAAGGGGTCACAAAGCAAGCAAGCTTGTTGAGCTTGTGCAGACTGACCACAAGGAGGGTAACGTTATATGTTAACCTCATTAAATATTGTTGTGGACGAAGTATTAAGATCCTTTACCTCATAATGTATAAAGCTCTAATACCACACTGTAAAAAATACTCTGATAAAAGTAAAAGTCCTGCATTGAAAATGTTATGTCGCAATTAGATTTCCCAAAATCATTCAGCCCTACTTAAAACTATTTTAACTATTGGTTGTTGATTAGATTGAGATGTGGGATCACTCAAAAATGGAGTCAAATCTGAGTGTGAGCTTGCAGTTGATTGTGGCCAGGATTTAAGCAGACTAAAGTAGTCCAACACACATGACCAGAAATAAGTGTTATTCACCGGAGAATCGAGTTATGACATAATAGCCTTATTCAGACTAACATTCACATGTTGTTTGAAATCCTGTTCAAATTGCATTTCGGGAAACCTGTTTTGTTTGAGTGCTCTGATCAGATTTTGTGCAGCTTTCTCATGCCATGTAAAATGTAAACACGTCAGATGTTGTTTGTATAAAGAAAACATTGTGAATGACTTTGTAGAAACAAGGTTGTGCTGTTGCGAAGTACGAGTAAGCAGAAAATTACAATATACAGCTGGTCTACACACCTCTTTAAATTTTGAGACTAGCCACGCATTTTAGCTTCCTATGTTTCTGCTGCTTCCTCATAAAATTCAGTGCAATGGCAACATGCTGCAAGACAACAACGTTGCTGCACAGAAATCAATGCATATATTCCGTAAAACAAAAGAGTGCCACAGGACAAACAAACCAAATCGGAATGGTTACAATTAGTGCTGTCAAATGATTAATCGCATCCAAAATAAAAGATTTTGTTCATATAATATATGTATGTGTGCCGTGCATATTTATTATGTATATATAAATACACACACATACACGTATATTTTTCAGAAAAATAGGTTGTTTATATATTAAAGGGGTGATGCTTTTTTAAAGATCATTATTTTGTGTATTTGGTGTAACAGAATATGTTGACATGCTTTAATGTTCAAAAAACAAATTTTTCAAACACTGTACATTATTGTAGGTCCTCTATGCCCCGCCTCTCTCAAACGCTTCGTTTTCTACAAAGTCCCTCCTTCCGACAAGCGCAGTCTGCTCTGATTGGCCAGCTGACCCAGTGCATTGTGATTGGCCGAACACCGCAAGCACTCGTCGGAAATGTAACGCCCCTTACCATAATCGCGAGCTTCATCTTTCAAAATAAATGTAAAGACAGTAAATAATGTCATTAGTTTTACCATCAGTTCAAGCCCGAAAGGGGAACAGAGTCGCGTGACAGACACGGTGATGAATAGGGAAGGAATGATTACCGGTTTCACGATAAATCACGATAAAATGCACTGACGGTTAGTATTATCGTTTAAAATTTAATTATCATCAAAACCGTGTTTGATTATCGCGCTTTTGAAAACTCGCGGCAAATCCTGTCCAGCCAGCCTCAGTCTGACGCAGAAGCAGCATACAGTGGTGGTGTTGTTTTTTTGTTGCACGAGACGAAATGGCGGATGCAGTGACAGCGCTCGGGATATTTTTCAGCCATCTAAGAGGACCAAATCGGTGGTCTGGTCGTATTTTGGCTTTTACAAGAGTCCTGAAGGCAATTTAATCGAGGACGGTCACCCTGTCTGCTTTCCCGTAACCTCCGTGGACAAAGCAGTATTGCGATTAAGAACACTTCCTTTACGCATTACATGGAGCGAAGATGAAAACAAAATGCCATCAAATCGTTTCTGAAGACAATCAGAACCTTCAGAGGTACATTCATATAATTAATTCATTCATATATTCATTTGTATAAATCCCTTAGCTCTCTTTTAAAACCACCCAGCTTTTCCGCCCTGTTTTCACTCAAAACGAAACTACTCTGCGTGCTGTGCGCACGTGACACTGTTACTTAAAACTGTGCATTATGTTGGACAGTATTTATTTATCATGAGTTGTTCAAATCGCGGTAATCTAATACGGTTTTAATAATTAAAATATGAAACGGTAATACTAACCGTGGGGAATTTTAGCATGATTTATCATCAAACTGGTAATAGTTACATCCCTACATGCCATCTACTTCATCAAAACCTGCTTGCATATTACACGGATGAAATATTAGTCAATAGGCACATTTCCATTACAGATGTGCGCAAAACTTTGGCGATATTTTATAAATGTCGATTAAAAAAAAAAGTATTGCGAAATGACGGCGTTTCCATTAACCAATGTTATGTGACTAAAATGTAACCTTTTGCCTCTCGCGATAAGTCATGGCAACGGATTTTGGCTGTATCTTTACAGAAGCAGCACGGCCAGATTCTGGAATAAACAAGCATTGTGGCCGCAATCAGCTTCAGTGGCCATATCAGAGCCACACTGCACCACAGACGTGTGCAGTGTAAATGGTCTAAGCATTAATGGTAGGGAAAGCCCCTTATACTGGAGAGCAGCCACGTATGATGCGTTTCTTGGAGGTTATAGTACATTGAAGAATGATCATATGACTTTTTACATACTCCATGTGACCTGTAAATGCGAAAAAGTCGTTTCCATTGCAGTTTTGCAAATTATTCCTTTTTCACATTGCCTGAAAAACCACCTCATGCGAGCGTAAAAACTTTGTGATATATGGGCGTTTTTGCAAAATTGACGCGTATTTTCAATTCACAATTTGAAGGGTAATGGAAACGCGCCTAATGACGCCTTTATCTCTGGAATATTCTCGAGAGGGTTTTACACACCAGTCAACAGCTGAGCCTACTTAAATCGCACACCAATGTTCAACCTCACACTCCTCAGACAGAGAGCTGCAGCTGTAGTGAAGTGTTTGTCCTGTGCCACCTGTGTGGTCATGCAAATATAGTGCTTTATTCAGACGTCACTGTTCACACCCTCCAGTTAATCTGGAAACCAGAAGCAGACTGGTGCTTTCTGTGAGAGAGAATGACGTAATGACGTGAATCAATGATAGAGCAGGTACATGAGCTGACAATACTTCATATCACATGCACAAGTCATGACGCACAGTAGCTGTTTCCTATAAAGTGCATTTAGCGCCTGCCCACTTTTTCAACAGCCTTTGTTCCAGAAGCGTTTTTCCTATAACTTTTTCTTACCTCAGTTTAAGAGTTTAACCATCAACCAAACCAATCAACTATGAGGTGAATCACAACAATAGAAACTTTCATTGGAAACAAAACAACTGAAAAAACAAGTACAAGACTGTGTACTTAATAGTTTTATTGAGGGAAAGAACTACAATTCCATGAAGCATTGCAAATAACAAGAATTGAAAATGAGGGAGAATACAAAATCAAGTAGGCATACATTGATGCCCATTTTGATCCTGACTGGTGGAGATTTCTCTGCTGAATTATGGGTCATTTATTTTTTCATTAGTTGAACATGATTATTTAAAAAAATACATTTAAATAATGCAGGCTGATGGCTTCAACAAAAGCATATACCATCGATTAACAACCTCATAGCTCACAGCAGGTCTGTCTTTAGAGGAATGAAAATGAATGGGATTTTTACTTCCGGTGCCCGACTGTTGCACCATTAGTCCAATTGGCATTTATTTAGAGTTACATTGGAAACCGTAACTCAATCTATTAAAACAACAGCAGACAAATTGAAATTGAAATATGAGACCCTGGACTACAAACCCCGTCATAAGGGTAAATCTTTTCAAATTGAGATTTATACTGAACATCTGAAAGCTGAATAAATAAGCTTTCCATTGATGTATGGTTTGTTAGGACAGGACCATATTCGGCTGAGATACAACTATTTGAAAATCTGGAATCTGAGGGTGCAAAATTTTTTTTATCGAAATATTGATAAAATCGGCTTTAAAGTTGTCCAAATGAGGTTCTTAGCCATGCATATTACTAATAAAAAATTAAGTTGATATATTTACAGAAGGGAATTTATAAAATATCTTCATGGAACATGATCTTTACTTAATATCCTAATGATTTTTGGCATAAAAGAAAAATCGATAATTTTGACCCAAACAATATATTGTTGGGTATTGCTACAAATATAACTGTGCGACTTAAGACTGGTTTTGTGCTCCAGCGTCACAAATTAAAAGTCAAGTACTTGGAGTTCACCAGGAACATCAGGTTTGTACTGCATCTTTACAGTAGTGTGTGACTGATAATACTCTAACTACACTTCACATGAGGAACGTTATGTCAGACAGGAGGTTAACTTCTCGCGTGTCCAGTTACAGTTTGGTAACCAATCGTTTCTAGTCAACGTGCAAGTTCACGTCATGCCTCAGTCCGCCCACAGAGACTTCAAACAGAAAGTTCTAGAAGTGAACCACTTATTATAGACGACATTATAACGGCCACAACATAAACAAACGTTACTGCACATGCCCGCTTTTGTGGCCCTAACTTAACTTCCGGTATACAACAGCCAAGTAGTCCCTCTAGATCAGGGGTGGGCAAACTTATTTTTGTTAACAAGCAAAATATGTTTGCGGTGTAAATCAGACGGACTTACTGAAAATGCAA
>NW_015505206.1:1570773-1673052 GCF_001515645.1 Sinocyclocheilus grahami | reverse complement strand
CATGTGCGGGGTTTTTTTTGCATTGTAGTCACCTACTAAAGGTTATCACTCAACAACTATAATTGTTTGACATGTTTAAGGCAACAGTGCGTCACTGATGAACAGCTGGATGTTTCTGCTGTCCTGTCTGTGGGTTTCAGTGCGTCTGCATTGTGCTCTTAAGAGCAATGTCACGCTGCCTTCGACCTAATTCTCACCCAAAAACTGTGTCACTGAGTACTGCACATCTGTCGCAATAACACGATGCACGGCACCCTTGATCATCGTTTTAAAAGCTCAGAGCTCATTTGAAAGACGCAAGGATCGCAGCAGGCTAATCGCAGGCACCCCAGCACTAAAAGCAGCTGCCTGGCACACTAGGCCATAGTCACCTCTTGATTTTCAAGTTATGCGGCAGTCGCGATCTCAGGGTCTTTACACAACCGTGAGCCCGATCACGGCTTCTCTAAAACACAGATACCTCGCAAACGGATCGGCCGGCATCTGATTAAAGCGCTCGCTCTTGTCAGGTACCTCTCTAACTCCTCGTCGCTGGTCAAGTCCATCTCTGGATCCGCGGACGAGTCGAAGTCAACAGTCGCCATTTTGCTGTAGAGAGGCGGAGGAAGACGCGAGGCATGTGGGCCTTTCATACCGCCTTCAGCTCCGCCTTCCGCAGCCCTGCGCAATATGCCCATAGCAGGTCAACGGATACACGAGAAACAATACTGAGACCGTGTGGAGAAACTACTTTCAGAAATAAAAGTGCACTAAAGTTTGAATCAAAGCATTTTGTCTAGTTAGTTAAATTAACGGTTCCAGTAGTTTTTCAAACACTGGCCCGTACTCTTTACATTGTTTTTAAACTATAGAGACTGCACAGATATCTCTGACTATAATTATGTGAAACATCTTAAAGAATTTATTTATTTTTATCTAAGAATTTTGATTCACGTCCGTGACTCGAATCTTTTGAATCAGTTCACTTAAATGAAAAGATTCGCTCAGTGATCGCAGGTGATGTTGCGCTACGCCAGTAGGTGGCGACTAATGACCCTAGTTTTTTTTGTATGGCTGAATACAAGTGCATAGTAATAGTGTAATATTTTTTTAATTGGTTTTAGAGATTTAGCTACAAATACAGTCAGGGGGGTACTTTAGGATAAACAGCAAAAAAATAAAATCAAAAGATAAAACTAAACATAAGAAAATTAAAATAAAATCATTGTTTACAAATAGTAGCTACCTGCATGGACTGACCACATTTGACAGCTTTCATGTTTTTCAGAGATGATATTGTATTGTTATGCATTATTGAACTTTTGCTTTAAAAGCTCAATTATTTTCATTTTGTAGCCTATACTAAATTTAGTGCTAGTATGTTATTTTAATTTCAGTTGATGTAGTGAGTGAGTCATCAATCCTGTTTACTATCACAGGTGGTCAGCTAAATCATTCATGCATCCAATCGATTCAGAGTAAAAATAAAGAGTGCTTCACGACCAAAATGTTTTATTACCCATTATTCAAATTTCATTCAGTTAAGAAAGTGTATTCATTGAGAAGGTGTGTGCAACCAATACTTCTTCACAACTTCTGCATATATGACTACGTATAGGCTACGTCATAATGTGTTACATAAATAATGACTAGCTATACTGATAACAAATATTAATGGGGCAGATTCCATTTTTAGTATATACTATTTAGAAGGTTTAATCTACCTTCCTTCTACTTGTCAACTTTTTCCAGGTGATTTGATCTATTTTTATTTATCTGTAGTTAATGGTTTTTAAAACATCAGCCTTTTTTCTTTTGAAATATATGTAGGCCTATTTATCTTTTTTTACTATATTCATTGGTTTGTTTATCTTGCTTATGTGTTTTTCCGTCTGTGTTTTCTTTGAAATATTGTGTCGAATGCTCATTAATGTTCTCCTGAATGTGTTTGTACAATATCATTTCTGTTTCTTCATATATGTGCATGTATGCATGTATTTCTCCACATCCAATCCCAAAAGTTTATATGTTTACAGGTGTTTTTTATTTACTTTTATTTTTAGTAATACCCTTGTAATACCTATGTATTACATGTACCGGCATGTATTGTTGTCCTCCGGACAGAGAGGGCGCTATTCAGCTCAACGGAACTGGTGTCACATTTATATATAAATGATATCGGACATAAACAACAGGAAGAGAGTACGGTAAGTCCAGTTTTTTCTTAAACGCTTCGGTTATTTTCTTTAATGCATTTAATACTCATCAAAGATGAATACAATTTAGTATTCAATTATACAGTAATCTGATACACTTTGAAGATGTAGCTTCAGGCGCAGCAGGTTTATGCACATGTGACTGTTGCATAAAGGCATGATTATTATTGCTTTTAATTAGTTCTCTCTATTCTCTCGTTGTAACAGGTTTCTACTACAACCCACCTTTTATCTCTAGTGTATTTCTGTACTTTAATGAAGACTGTGCGGTTGTAAGTGATCAGGGGCAAGAGCTGCAAGGTGGTGGTGTGTGGCCAGGGGTCGGTGGGCAAAAGCTTGGCTCTGGAGCAGTTACTGTACGCCAACCATGTCGCAGGTGAGTGTTAGGACAGCGCCCACCTGACACCTGAGTCAATTCTTAAACCCAAATAAATGAGCAGTACAGGTCACGTGGTGCCGGTTTGGCAGGTTCAGAGACCATGGAGACACTGGAGGACATTTACATCGGGTCTGTGGAGACGCACCGCGGCACCCGAGAGCAGGTCAGGCTGTGCGGTGGTCACGAGTTTCCGCGGCACTACTTGACTTTCGCCGACGGCTTCGTGCTCGTCTACAGCATCGACAGCAAAGAGTCCTTCAAACGCGTGGAGGCTCTGAAGAAAGACATCGACCGCTGCCGTGACAAAAAAGAGGTCTGAGTGTTTGTCATGCACAGACTGCACACCACCCGTTCAAAAGTTTGGGGTCAATATATATATATGTATATATATATATATATATATATATTTAATGAATACTTTTATTTAGCACTGACGTATTAATTAACAGTGGCAGTAAAGACATGTATAATGTTGAGTTTTATATATACAGTATACAGTATATTCATCAAAATGTATCTACCCAGCTAACGGGGAACGTTCTGGCAAATGCTCTTCCAGTACCATTCATAGAGCGATAGCACAAAAACATTATACATCATTCATGGAACGTTTTTTTATTGTTTTATTTGGCCGTTTATCTGGCATTTTTGTAAATGTTACTTTTTGTGTCAGACCATTTAGAGATCATTCAAAAGTAGCATTTGCAAAATGATCAGATAAAATGTTCCCAACATCAGGAAAACGTTTGGTTACACTTTACTTGAAGGGGTGTGCATAAGACTGACATGACACCTTCATAATCATGACATGACACATATCATGAATATGAAGGGTTTTTATGCATGTTTATGACAACTGTCATTAAGTGTCATTCACTCAGTTATGTAATTTTTAATGCAAAGATGACATTGTTTGAGATGTCTTTGTTATGGGCTATGGTTAGGGGTAAGGGTAGGGGTAGGGGTAGGGTTAGGTCAAATAATGTCATTTTTGCATTAAAAATTACATAACTGAGCGAATGACACTTAATGACAGTTGTCATAAACATGCATAAAACCTCCTTCATATTCATGACATGTGTCATGTCATGATTATGAAGGTGCCATGTCAGTCTTATGCACACCCCTTCAAGTAAAGTGTTACCAAACGTTCTTTGAACATGATTTTGTTAGCTGTGTACAAAAATATTAAGCAGAACAGATGTTTTCTGAGCAGCAAATCAGCATATCAGAATGATTTCTGAAGGATCAAGAGACACTGAAGGCTGGAGTAATGATGCTGAAAATACAGCTGTGCCATCACAGGAATAAATTACTTTTTAGAATGCATTCAAATAGAAAACTGTTGTTTTGCTAATATTTCATAATATTACAGTTTTACATCAAATAAACGCAACCTTGGTGAGCATAAGAGTTCTTGCAAAACATTAAAAAGCCTTGCCACTCCAAATTTTTGAATGACTCATGAGGAGTCCAATTTTAATTGATATTTTGAGAAAAACATGACAAGTCTTTTCAAGCTAAAAACTGACATCATGAAATAAATGTAAAGAAACTTTCTTTCTCTGTCTCACAGGTGACTATTGTTGTTGTGGGTAATAAGTTGGACCTGCAGGATCAGAGGAGAGTGGACAGCGAGGCGGCTCAGCAGTGGGCACGGCAGGAGAAGGTCAGGCTGTGGGAGGTCTCTGTGACCGACAGACGAACGCTCATCGAGCCCTTTGTCCATCTAGCTAGCAAAATGACCCAGCCTCAGAGCAAATCCACCTTCCCACTCAGCCACAACAAGAACAAGGGCAGCGGCTCCCTGGACAGCTAGACATGGAGAAGATAGCAATAGCGCTGACAGAGTAACATAAAGATATGTTAGAAGAGAGATGCCAGGCAAATCTCTAAAGAGTGACATCAACAGACGCTCGATTTGATATCTTTTGAAACATTTGAACCTGGAGTGCCATTATAAGTTTAGCACACTGTATGAAGTTACTGCATCAAGGAAGTTTTATATTCTTAAACATACAGGATAGAATCCATGTGTTGCTGTGATATATTTCTCTCATGCTTATCTTGAAGCAATTGACTGACAAAAATACTGCTTTTACACTGAAATATATATATATATATACCTCTACATTGCAAAAAGCTGTTATATCCTATGTGAAATCAGCTAGGATGATTCGACTTGTTCAATTCTGACATATTTCATGACATTTGTGCCATGATGACTGCTCTTTTGTGATGTCAACTTGACAGAAGATTGTCTTAATTTAGTTAAGCGGACTGCATGGATGGTTTACTTATTTTTAGGTGTTCATATTTTGTCAGACACATTCCTATAAAATGTTTACTGATTTATTCCATAAGAACACCTAAGGAAGTGCAGTTTGTTTGAGTTTGTTTGATTGTGAGTGAGCTCACCACTGTGCCATTGTACTTTTGACCCTGATGACTGGATTTCATGAGTAGTCAGTCATATTGTATAATGTTCGCTTTCAATTGTGAACATATACAATATATTTCTGTTCTTTTTACATGGAAAAAGTATGACTTGTGAAGATTTGACTCTTAGTTTTAGCTGAGATCGCTTTCAAATACATTTTGACATGTTTTTAAAAGCATTTTTTGTCTGAAACAAAGACTGTATGAGCAGATTTTTAACATCTTAATAAAGCTGCTTGGCTGCAATTGTTTACCGCTCATTCATCTTTTCTAATCTAAATTAACGCTTAATTTACACTGGTCAAAAATAATGTTGATGTTCTATAAAGACAATATCAATTTTAAGCACATGATCTGTACACACACTTGAAATCTTGTCTGCTTAACAACACAGCAGCCATCTTCCATCTGAATGAGCCCGACATATCTGCAGTCTCTCTTCAGGGGGAGTAAACGAGAGAATTGGTTTTATTTGCCCTTTATCGATCTTTTTACAGAGTAGATATTTCATTTAGTTCATGGCTAGATCGGCAGTGACCTTATAATAGAGGGCTCTCCACTTCTGCCAGGGAGAGTGTGTGTCTGTGTCTTGAACAATGTCTAAAGTTAATGCTTGCTTCAAGCTACCCTTCATTTCATGAGGCTTGTGTCAGTGTGCATCATTTACAAATGCTTCACATTATGCAAATGTACTTTTTACCCACTGTTACACAATACACTACACACATTGCACACTTCACACAACATATAGTTTCAAAAATGCACTTTCTAAAAGGGTCTGGGAACTTCTTGAGCTGCAGAACGGGCTGACATAATAAACTGACCCATAAACCCAGCATAAGGAAGCCTACTTGCAAGATGTGAAGTGGAGGGGGTCAGTAAGCATGGTATAAACAAATAATTATTGACTTTCAATAATAAAATATAAATATACTTTTGTATGAATATGTGTATTTAGTGAAAGCATGATGCAAATAATGCATAGTCCCTGTTAACACAATACGTTCTAAGCATGTTTTGCTAACATTTCTATTAAGTTATGAAGCATTATTTCTGAAAGTTCTCTGAACTTTCTTAGTTATGCGATCGTTAAGGGGACATTCGATTTTATCATTTTGCAAACTTTTAAATGTTCCCTGAACATTCTGAAACAAGCACTATTGATAACGTTAAACAAACTAAAATGTTTCGGGGGGAAAAACCGAACACACCTTTTAACGAACACACTATTAATGTTACTGGAGAAACGTTTGTTGAAAACTTGAAACGAACCTCGCCAAAGTTCTAAAAACGTTCCTTGGGTCAATCAAGAACACCATCGCTGAGCAAAAGTGATTTTGTAATTCGATAAATATCTAATTAAGTGCCTAAAACATTTTGGCGGGCTTTGTGCTGACAAATTAATTTTAATAGAAGGCGAACATTTTCAATTTTATTAGTAATATTTTTTGGCACACTTGTAAAAATCTGAATCCATGCCAATTTGTAATTCATAACAATGTAGATATACTACTACTAAAATATTCTAAATTTCAAATGTTTAATGAATATAAAGGTTAAAAAAACCGACTGACCAGTTTGTAAAATTTTTAAATCTGTCAGTTCACTTTCATATTCTTGCCGTTCTCATCGTAAACACAAGATGGCGCACACTTGTTGAGGTGAACGATTGGAACGAGAGAGTACCTGTGTGTGTGTGTGTGTGTGTGTGTGTGTGAACTATGGTGGATACCAGTTGGTAGACTTTTTTTGCCTAGTTTTGCTGGGTTTACATCGAACTGGGAAGTTTCGACAGGTTTGTCATTATAAAGCTAGACGCCATGACAAGCTGTCATCCTCTGGTCCAAAACCACGAGTCCCATATGCCCCCAAAAGAACAGCCAGAGCACTGGGGTGGAAGTCTAATCGATTTATTTCTCTCTCTCTCTTTCTGCTTTATTTCGTCTTCACGCATTCATACACACCATGTACAGAGAAAGAGCAAATGAGTCAGAAAACCAAGACGCAAAATCCTATGAAAATACGTTTTCCTTTGTGTCAGCTAACAGTTCAGATCAATGTTAGATCAGACACAGACAGAAATCTATTGAGCACAAAGAACAAATGACATATAATGTCTGTCATTATTTAAATTACGCAATACTGGCCATGTCCCTTTTAAGCGATATTGAAATCTTCTCATCCTTGTTCATGCTTAAGAAACGTCTAGTTGGATTGGACACATATTTTTCAGTTTGCACGCATACATGCACATTTTCACATGAGGCTCCATGATTTCCAACACATTCATGGGTGAAACTGATTTTTTTGTGTGTGCTTTTTGATCATATGAGAGTTTCACTCTTGTAGGTTGTATGTGCCGACAACTTGAAATCTCAAATTTGGCATTTTGGCATTAATGAGTATATGGATTTTTCGGATGTTTCCATGACTGTCCTGTGACAAACAGATTCCATCGGTGTAAAATAAAGTGGGAGAAATGTCATATTAAGCTTTCCAGTGTCCTCCAGATTGGCAATAGGAACACTGCACACTACATCATCAAGAGCACTCACAACATTAAGAGAACGAGGGAAGAAACATGTACACTAAAGATAGAGAGAAAGAGAGAGAAAGAAACGGAGTAATCTTCCATTTTCTTAAAAAGGTTCCAGTTTCCGTCATTATTGCTTAAAGATTGAATTTCACTAAACTGAAAAAGCAACAGAAAATCCCAACAAACAACCTTAAAGATATTTTGGAACTGTTATTTTGGACAACATGTGAAATCATCCACCTACCAGAGACCATCACAGTATAATAACCAGCCATATCTGCTGTATGGACCTCATGAGGACAACACAACCAGGAATGGTGCGGTTACGTCTTCTTGTGCCTCAAGAAAGCATGAAGGTATCCAATGATGGACCAATGTTATTTCTCCTTCGCTATTTGTCCTTCTTTGGACCTTATGGAGATCAGTTTGACGTTCAGGAGTTATCAAAACACACACACACAAATAAGAGATTTGATTCATGGAGTCCAAGCAAAGTCCTTGTTCTAAAGTGTCTTCAGAAAAAAAGCAGAATTTGTCCATGTTGTGCCTCTTGAAGTGTCAATATGGCTGTTGCTAGATAGCTCTGTTCAAGGCCCCAGGCTTCAATCCCTCAAGGGCAAACCATCCTCTGAAAAGCAAGAGCCCTGAGTGGGCTTGAGACTCACCCGTGACTCAGGCTCTGAGGCCTTGTCAGGGTGTCTGAGTCTCGGCCCGTTTTTAGCAATATTTCTTATATTCCGTCACCTTCTTTCTCTCGCAAGCGCTTTGATTAACAATTTGACGTAAAACCTACATAATCTTATCTACTTTGCATTCGATTATCTCCTTATTTCAGTACGCATGTCTCTGCAGAAATGGTGACAAAAAGTAGTAACTTCAAGTAAAGCTCGTTCTTATTATCACATTAATTACAATGACCAGATAAAGAATCTACATTAAACATCTCATAAAATTCTACATATTTACTCTAATTGGATATATTTTAAATGTTAATGATTCACTTTTAAAAGCTGGATTCATAAAATATTTACAAAAAGCTTTGTATGCTAGGGCACATTTAAAAAAAAATTAGACAGATGAAAAATGGTACAACATAGACTCAACAGCAACATCTAATTCTACAGGTCTGAAGTCAGATGATCAGTCTTATTAGTCCATTCAAAACCATCAGATGACACTGATCTGGGGCAAAGTGATGTGACTTTGTTCAGGCTGACAGGAACGCTTGTATACTTGTAGCGGGTGAGTTTAATATATCTGAAATTTAATTGCTATTCAATGTAATCTTAAAATACTTCTTTCAACGGTAATGTTGTATATTCAGTAACCCGCCATTATGGGCATTATATTTTGGCAATGGCTCCTCTGTGCAAATAAATCAGTGATGCTTCCGGAATCGAAAATGTTATTCTGAATAAAATTGAGAGTAATGAACTCATGACAGGTTTTGGATCAAACACACACACACACACACACAAGCAAAGAACATGGTGAGGGTTTAGATCTTAATCAAGATGGGACGCGGACAGATTTTTGACAGGCACACTGACCTTTGTGAGGCCGTAATGGGGGAATACTGAGAACAAAATATGCGGACATAAAAGGCCACGTCAAACTGTGACTGAACCGTAATCATCTCATCTGAGGTTTTGTGTGTGTGTGTGTGTGTGTGTGCATCTGCAATCTCAAATCATCTAATCTATGCATCAACACTGAGAAAATTATGACACTGATTGGGAGCGAGTGTGTGTGTATGTGATGCCTTGCTACCAAATTGTCACCTTCGTATATTAGACTGGCACTCTGTGTTATTCTGTGATTACCCATGACAGAAAGCCTTTGCATCTGTAAACTGACAGACCAATGAGGTTTGTGTTTGTAACAAAAGCCGGTCAGATGAGGTTACTCGAAATGTTTGTGAATACACAGAACGACGGCAATATATCCATGCGGAACGACATGAGGACAGACTAATAACAATTGAAAATACTTTTAAAAAAAAACATCAAGTAAAGGGATGTTTGCATTTCCTCACTAAACGAACAGCTAGCGCAGTTATAGGTCTCTAAAATTGGCTTTCCTCTAATAAATTATAGAATAAAAACCTGATTAATATCTGTATAATGATAAATATCTCATAAAGCAAAGCTAAATATCCTTCTTATAGCTCTTTTAACTCCTATATCAGTCTTGTCCTGTCATTCAAGCGTTCATCTGCATAGTGGGCTGGTGTTCGCAATGAGGCCCCTCCCATATTACCAAATATGGTCCTGCTCTCTCTCTCTATCTCTCTCACACTCTCTCTCCCTTTGCTGCATAGTTCAAGAGTGACCCTCTCAGAGTCACAGTTTTTGAGGAGGACAGGGAACACTATGGGAGTGTGTGTTTGTGTTTATATACTTAAGTGTATACAGTTTGGAGAGAGTGGGAGCACGGACAAAGTTTGCACAGAGACCGTCAGTTCTGAGAATGGATCGTAAAACTAAATCACGTGAATGTGCGGCCTTGTTGTAAGAGCGTGTTTGTTTTGTTTCGAGGTGATCAATAAGGGGAAAATATGATGGGAGTGTGTGTTGCTCTCAGAGGTCCGGGCGCTGGCCTAAAGAGGGCAGGGCCAAGGATGGGCGTCTGAATGAAAGTAGTGCCCGGCGGGTGTCGCAGCGCGAGAGGATTGGCTGCGACTGTGCAGAGGGTGGGTGTAGTTAAGGGGGTGGAAAGGAAGCTAGCGGTCAGATTTTTAGTCAATTGCTTCTGTAGAACCAGTTTAGTCTGAGAGAGAGAGAGAGAAAGAAAGAGAGAGACAGAATGAATCATTATGATATCACAAAGCTATTTTTGATGATGTAGTGAAAAATTTCTGTGCCACTACACTGAAAATTTGGTGGTAAAACAATTTTCACTCAGAAATGGCTAGTAAAAACTGAAATGGCATTATCTTGTAAAAAATTATTTAATAATCTATACTTCAAAAGCTATAGTGTAACTCGGTGATTCTCAGCCTTTTTGACTGTAAGGCCACCTCTTATCCAACAGTATTCAAAGATCCCTCCATACAGGCTAAAATATTTTTAGTATTTCTAATATTTCTTCTGTAATTATGACTATTTCTATTAAAAGAAAAACTTACGAATGAAACTACGAGCATGCATGTCAGATTCGAATCACATTCAGCAGCGGAAGCTCTTAAAGTAATAGCAGCCAAATAACCTAATAACCCAGCTGCTGTGATGTCTGTTTATCAAAGAACAAAAGAAAAAAGAGGAAATCAATAACATTTGTAGCTTTAAGGGCGTATCTATATTTAATTTAGAATTTAGTGTTAATTAGTGATAACTTTATTCAATTTCTGTATATTTTCTACTTGCTGAATGGCACAGGTAGCTAAATATGACATTTATTATGATTGGTTTATGTGAAGATTGTTTTAAGTTCACTTAAATTAGAAGTTGTTATTTTTTAAAGTCTAATAAATGCTCAAATTGATAGCTCTCAATTATACCGTAATGTTGAATGGCTATAGTCAATGGTTAAATATTAGAAAATAAAAAACAATTTAATATAGACATCATAGTATTGGTATCAGTCACCTTCAGTCATAAAAAAGATGCCATTAAACACATATTAAAAATATACTGTCTTTATGTTGTTTCTACATTATTTTGAATATTGAATGTGAAATTATTGCAATATAAATGTATATTTAAAAACTTCAGTGTTAGGTGGGATTAATCGTGATTAATTTCAGGAAAAAAATGATTAATTAGTAAATTTTTTAAAATCAATTTTCAGCACTAATTTATATATTAAATCTAATTAACCACAATTCATTTTGTGAATCTAGAATTTTAAAAAACCATATTCTTCTATAAAAACAAGGGTTATTAAGGGGAAAACCTGATTTCTTGTGTTTTCGTTAATGTTAATTTGTATTTAATTTTAATCATTTATTAATCTATTTAAATATTTCTTACATCAACCTCAGCTCCCTGTGCTACACCATAGAGAATGTTTTTAAACAAGTTTTAAATTCCCCTTGTCTTTAATTTTGAAATATATAGTCCCGCCCCAAAGTCACTGTCATTGGTTGATCTAATGTTGTGTGATATGGTGCATAAATTTGACACTACACCTTTAAGAAACTGTTAATTGGGTTTAAGTTCTGTCACTCACCTGTGAGGACAGAGAGGACAGATTGTATTGGTTGATAATTTTCTTCATAGCAGACACTGCACCACCCGCATAACCGTTCCATCTGACACCCTGCTGGAACAGATCAGAAGAGCTGCTATAATCGTATGTGTGTGTAGCAGACATAAAAATTATTTTAATTACGCAAAATTACTCCTTGTATCATGATGAGCCTGTTTGCTGCATCCTCCCCTCAATAACTTCCTCTCCCTTTTCCCTTTCCTCTCTGTCATGCTGAGAAGAGGTATGCTTTATTATTTTGTCCTGTCAATCATCATCAGTCCTATTGTTTAAAATTACCTCTGGGTTTATCAGTACACTGTACTGATTAGCTGAATATGACTATTACATTTACAGTGCCTTGCAAAAGTATCCATTTTTTTTTTACATTTTGTTATGTTGCTGCCTTATGATAAACTTCTTTAAATTACTTTTTTTTTCACATCAATCTACACTCCATACACCATACTGACAAAGCAAAAACAGAATTGTCACAACTTCGTAAATTTATTAAAAATGAAAAACTGAAATAAGTACATTGCATAAGTATTCATATCCTTAACTAAATATTTAGCTGAAGCACCTTAACAGCCTCAAGTCTTCTACAGCACACTTTACTTTTGGGATGGGACTCTGCAGGTGATGAGCGGAGCTGGTTTCCTTCAAACATGATGCTTAGAATTGAGGTTAATCAGACCAGATAATCTTGTTTCTCAGAGTCTGAGGGTCCTTTAGATGCTTTTTTTGTAAATTCCAAGTGTGTTTTCATGTGTCTACACTGAGGAGAGGATTGAGTCTGGCCACACCGCCATAAAGACTGAATTGGTGGAGTGTTGCAGCGATGTTTGTCCTTCTGTAGGTTTCTCCTGTCTCCACATATGATCATGGAGCTCAACTAGATGGCCATCAGGTTCTTGGTCACCACTCTAACCAAAGCCCTTCTCCATCAATTGCTGAGTTTGGCCAGGAGGCCAGCTCTAGGAAGAGTCCTGGTTGTTTCAAACTTCTTCCATTAAGGGTAACAGAGACTACATGCTTCTGTGAACCTTCAATAAAGAAGATTTTTTTCTGAACTCTTCCACAGATGTGTGGCTTGACACAAACCTGTTTCTGAGCTCTACAGGCAGTTCTTTTGACCTCAGGGCTTGGTTTTTGCTCTGATATGCATTATCAGCTGTTAGACCTTTTATTAAGACGTGTGTATCTTTCCAAATCATACCCATTCAATTGAATTTGCCACAGGTTAACTTCACTTACAGTGTAGTAATATTTACAGCAAAATGAATGCTCCTGAGCTAAATTTAAACTGTCCCAGATATATTTATTTGAATACTTATGCAATGGAATCATTTTATTTTTTTATTTTTAATACATTTGCAAAGATGTTAAAAACCTGTTTTTTTTGCTTGACAATTATGGTGTATGGAGTGTAGATTGTTGTGGAAAAAAACTAATTTAAAGCAGTTTAACATAAGGCAGCAACAAAACAAAATGTGAAAAAAATGAAGGGGTATGAATACATTCCCAAGGCACTGTACATTTATATACCTGGCAGGTGCTTCTATCCAAAAAGAATTGCATTGCATTCAGGGTTTACATTTCAACATGAATACTCTGGGAATTGAACTCATGACTTTGACATTGCTAGCACCTTGCTATCCTACTGTTTGAGCTACAGGTACACATGACTATTAGCATGTAAATCACAGTAAGTGTAACCGTGCTCACCGATGCTGCTGAGGTAGGCAGGCTCTTGGCGTGAGGGTTGAACTTGGGCTTCGGAGGCTTCCCAGCCAGTCTATCCTTATGCCTTCGGCTGTTCATGTGCTAAACAAATACAGAAATAATGGTGTATTTTTAATGGTGCATTTTCAAGCCTGATATATTACACCTTTGGTGTTTTAACAATGAGATACTTAAAATAAGAGCAAAATCCTTTTTCCTACAAAATCTTTAACTTTTTAATACCTTTCACCTCTTTCCCTGCCCTCTCTTTATTTTTTTTCTTCATCCTGTTTACTTTACACTTCAGAGACAGCTTAAGGGAAGCATGAAATACCGTTAAATGTCATGTTCCTCAGGCCTGAGTAGACACCAGGCCAACAACACATACACAAACTCCTCATTCATGACACAAACTGAAAAAAGTTTGTAGAAGCATTTTAGGTAAATTGTTGCAATTAAATGCAACAATTCACACAAGAATGGTTACGAATGATGAGAAATTCACTGTGGTCATGATCAATGAACAAAGCTTGTGTGTATAAATTGAATGCTAGAAGATTTTCAGAGTAGCTCTAATGTCAGTATGACAAATTTGCTGAGTCACATTAACAAGAAACCAGCACAGATGGGGTATCAACAACTTAACTTCAGCCAGTCAATATGCACTGGAAACACACATTAGATCTGTTAAAATTACCCGTCTTAGACTGACTAGAATGTTCCTGTAACATAGAAAACTCAACCCAGAAATCCAAATGCAAATGTTTCCTCAGTTTAAATAAATCGCAGAGCACGAGTTAATACATTTTTACATTTAATTTGTTTTTGTGGGAAAACATGCTTTTGCCAGCACAACTGTACCACGTAACAAACTTGGCCATAGAGATGTGTTTCTTCTGAGAAAAAGTGAGACAAACTGCCAATACCAACAGAATAAACTGTGTGTCAATGGTGTAGATCAGAGGTCCCCAACCACCTGGTTGCGACCAAGAGGCAACCTCCCACTCTCTCTCCTGAAGCCAACAAGGAAGTGACTTAAACTGTAATTCATCGACTGGCCGCTAGAGGCTGGCTCCAAAAGGAAATCAGTCCCATAGAATGTTAAAATGCCCAACTTTACAGCAGAAAAAAACAAGTTTACAGCCTGGTTCAAAAATTATTTTGGTCTATATAACTAATTTTACCCTTCATGACAACTGCGAGGGGGGGTGAATTTTTTTATAACTCATCCATTTAAATTATATTAAGCCTTAAAATTTTGCATAATTAAGGATGCGGCCACTTGAGTGACAGGTGGATTGCCACTGCTGTTACCACCGTCGAGCTAGGTGGGCGTGGTTTCAGCAACCAACTCCCGCCTCTTTGCCCATTTTCGATTAATCTGGGAGTGACGCGTGGTGATGCGCTGCAAAGATGGCGACGGCCAGCTCCGCCTACTTTAGGCTTCAAAAACGCTCTTCGGAAACCGTATACAGGTGCATCTCAATAAATTAGAATATCATGGAAAAGTTCATTTATTTCAGTAATTCAACTCAAATTGTGAACCTCGTGTATTAAATAAATTCAATGCACACAGACTGAAGTAGTTTAAGTCTTTGGTTCTTTTAATTGTGATGATTTTGGCTCACAACAAAAACCCACCAATTCACTACCTCAATCGCATACATAAATTTGACAATTTCATGTTAAATAAGTAAATGAATGATTGCTCTGATCTGTCACATATTAGGAGTTAAACGGATCGCAGTTGATCCGTATTACGTATGGACGAGACCCTACCGTTCGGCACGCACGTGATTCGCAGATTAATTTGCCAGTTTACACGTATAAGCAATTTTAAACCACAAGAAGAAGAAATGAAAGAGAGCTTAATTCGTTACTCACGCGCTGTTCTCGTACACAATCATAGCGCGCAATAGAGACGTGTTTCAGACAGCGTGAAAATACAGAGTTGGGTATACATACCCATAAAATTAGCCTATGTCAAAAACCCTTCACGCCATTGTCATTCTCTGTGCTTTAAATTTTTTTTTTTGCTTATCCGTAAAAATAGTCCGATCTGTGACTCAAAAAAAAAAAAACCCTAAATAAGTAAATGAATGATTGCTCTGATCTGTCACATATTAGGAGTTAAACGGATCGCAGTTGATCCGTATTACGTATGGACGAGACCCTACCGTTCGGCACGCACGTGATTCGCAGATTAATTTGCCAGTTTACACGTATAAGCAATTTTAAACCACAAGAAGAAGAAATGAAAGAGAGCTTAATTCGTTACTCACGCGCTGTTCTCGTACACAATCATAGCGCGCAATAGAGACGTGTTTCAGACAGCGTGAAAATACAGAGTTGGGTATACATACCCATAAAATTAGCCTATGTCAAAAACCCTTCACGCCATTGTCATTCTCTGTGCTTTAAATTTTTTTTTTTGCTTATCCGTAAAAATAGTCCGATCTGTGACTCAAAAAAAAAAAAACCCCACAATATAATGCGTTGAACCACTATATAATGCTATTATAATACTATACCAGTCCGCGAGAATATTTTCCAAACATAACCGGTCCGTGGTGTAAAAAAGGTTGGAGACCACTGGTGTAGATGATTTCCAGCAGCTGTTTTGTCAATGGGTTGTCAAGATAATTTCTGACTGGATAAAATAACAAGTCTGCAATGTAGCTACTTGATATAAAAACACAGCTAGTTAAGCTAGGTTAAGTAGTAGAGAACACAGGAAATGTGAGCAAGGTTGGATTTTAACTTTAGCCTAAAATGGCATATTAGGACCAGGATGGTCTCTGAGGGTTAATGTTCCTTTAAAAAAAAATGTCTCCAATATTCCAATGTGTCACATGCATGTGAGCTAATTTGTTTTATGTTACCTGGCTAAGTTGAGCCTCAGAGTTAACATGGATCTCGCAAACTTCACAGTAGAAGCTCTTGCTGGCCACGCCCACACTCCCCTTACTGGCCAATCGCTTGCTTTTACATGAGGGGCGGGACAACATTGCCTTCCCTCGTCGTCGTGGCAAAACACTCTGTCCTTCCATCATTAGTTTATGCTTGGTGCCTGTGACGTGCGAAAAAGTAAGGAATTCACATGATGAAGGTTACTTATTTACGCACAAACTAAATTCAGTGAATTTATGGAATTATCTTGAAAACGAAAATGTGTAAAAGAACTCATGTGAAAAACAAAGGTGTTAAATAAGCATGTAATAACAGTCAATAATTAGGTCTATAGGTACAATATTATTAAAAAACTAATTTTAGATTATATTAAAATTATTGTTTTTTATGGAGCTGATGAAATTTTAATGCTCTATGATGAAAAGGATTTGTTAGATTATTCTCAGATTATTCACATTTGTTTATTCATTTATGTGGTTGATTCATGAGTTAATAAACCAAAAAATGTTAATGATCAGTAAGAATTTAAAGTTTTTGAAGGAAGTCTCTTATGCATTTATTTGATCAAAAATAATATTACAACAGTAATATTTCAGAATATTAAAGGGTAATATATTTCTTTCAGGATTCTTTAATGAATAGAAATTTTAAAAAGACAGTAATTACTTGAAATAGAAGTAATTAACTGTCTTTTGTAACATTATTCATGTATTTACTGACACTTCTGATTAATTTCTTTAAAAAACTCTTAATGAACGCAAGCCTTTGAATGGTAGTGTACATAAATAAATGAATAAAGAAAGAAAGATACGCACCACTATTGTGAGCATCCATCTGAGTGGTGGAGTTGACTGTGACTTTGCAGATGGGGCAATGCAGATGTTGTTTGGTCTTTTTGGGGTCTTTCTCTGCCGGTGTGTCCCCCGTAGGGTTGTCCTGCTGAGCGGCTGGCTCGCTGCTGGCACCGGTGGGTTCCAGCAGACCGTCCGGGTTCTGGAAGTGAGGGGAGGAGACAGACAGGTCCGCAGATGACACCTCCGATATAGGTGTCAGGACCACCGAACTAGAGTGAGCATCATCCACCCTCACGACAGGATCTGAGTCACAGGCAGCAGCTGAAGAGAGAGAGAAAGTGAACAAGTCAGTCATCAATTACACAGAACTACAGGAGTGTTTCGGAATATTTGAGTTTAAGTGTTCGAGTTTATATTAAAGGGATAGTTACTCTTATTTTAAGCCTGTATGATTTAAAATGCACAAGTGCATTCTGTGGCCGTCAAACTACAAAATGACAAAAAAGCACCAAAAAATTTAATAAAATCATTATAAAAGTGGAACAAATATGCATTATATACAATGCATATTTCAAGTCTTCTAAAAAGAACCAATTGCTCTGATTTGTAAATGAATCATGTATACTGATTTTGTGAACTTGTTTATGATTCATTAAAAAGATTTAATTCAAAAGAATCAATCCTTCACAAATGGGACTTTTGTCACTTCAATACATCAATTAATTCCTTTAAAAAGCCTGTGAATCTGTTCATGTTTTCAAAATGAAAAATGTCCTGACAAGTTTCAGAATAGCAGATTTCAAATCAGGTACTACAGGGGGGTCCTGCGCAACAGAGTAACTATCATTGAGATAAACGGGAATACGGAGCTCTTTCCAGATATTTTAGACCACCAGGAGTTGAAATATGTAACAAAAAGGTAGACACAAGCAAAGAATAACAACAGACCATCTGGGAGACATCTGTAAACTATGTTGTGTGTATGTGTGTTATTTTACTTATTTTCATTTATAAGTGAAAGCAGAAAGCCAGCAGCAGAGCACCACTATAAAGCATAAAAATATTCCGCTCAAACATCTGAATGTCTGCTAGCTGTAATTTAGCAGTGGGCTAGTATCCAAATTGGCAGAAATGCACAGAGCACAGGAACACAAACACAAATACAGACACTTTCAGACTGACTGTTTTCGGTCATGCAACATTATTAAGGCTGTGCTTTAACAGACCAGTGCTCATGTGCTGAACTTCAGACCATTTATTTAAGTCTGCCATTGAAACTCAAGAGCTGTGTCCTTGTATTTGATCTGTTCTGTTAAAAAAGAAGATAAGCGCCATTGCAGCCAGGGCAGTGAGAAATCAAACCAGGTGCTCTCAAAGTTTCACTGAGCACACAGAACTGTTAATTCCATGTTTTTGACCATCTAAACAAACCTAAAACTGTTAAATATAAATAAAAATTTTCAACCCATGCATACTGGATGAGAAACAGAAACAGTCCTATTTTACAAACTGTCTTAAAAACATAAAATTGTGAAAATTCATCATATTTATCCAGGGAATGCATTAACTGAAAAAATGTAGAGACTGAATACAATGTAAAGTGATTTGGATAAAAGCATCTGCCAAATGCATAAATGTAAATAGCTAATTACACAGAGGACAACATGGACAGGCTATGACACGCTTTCATCCTCAAAAACATGAACAAGTCAAAAGAAAATATGACCTAGACTACATTGAACACAGGCTGAAATAAGGATAAACATGGTTTGTGCTGACCACAGAACGTTTAGTGTTGTGAATTATTGGCTGTCGATAGCATAAACTACTGAAATTCAAAAGACATTTAAGAACCAAACATTAAAACTATTAAAAAAAGTCTGCTGAGTTTTGTGTAAGTTGTGTGTGATATATATGAGTCTAAGTTTGATTTTAAGGGTATTTTTATTTAGTTTTCATATAATAAATCATTTTAAACTTGATGTTTAATGGTAAATCCGGGGTACCTTAAGAAAAAACAGTCAAAAATAACAGAACAAAATGACAATAACAAATCAATGTCTGGAGTCACTATAGTCACTCCAGACTCGTCTAAGTAAGAGACTTGTCATAAAATCAACACCTCCCCTGGCAGGACTCCCTCCTACATGACATGTAATAGGTGTTTGTAAATTTAGGACCTATCAGAGAGTGCTGAAGTAATTGTACAATCCCTGCAGGCGTCCTAATGCCTTAGTTTTGCTGAGTAGCACAGGATTTAAACACGTGAAAGTGTTTATTTAGCATAGATGTTTGTGAGGAGCGACCCATAGGGCCGTTTTTGATATGTGCACAGATCTGCTGAATTCCCCCATCTGGGGAATCAGATAGACTGATCCTTCTGTGCCTCATTGACATTTAGATTATACCAATTCCCCTAAAAGGGGATTCCTTAGGGGGTACAGAGGAAGAGTTTAAAGAAAACAGAGCAGGGAATAGAAAAGGAAGGTTGTGTGCGACCACGTGTGTGTGTGTGTGTGTGTGTGTGTGTGTGTGTGTGTGTGTGTGTGTGTGGGAGGTTTGCATTCACACCCACCTGAAAAATGTGCGAAAGTTAATGAAATGGAGAGAATTGCCTTGGGTAACACTCGGTGCCCATCTCCCTGTGGAGTGTGTGTGTGTGTGTGTGTGTGTCTCGCATTGGTCTTGTAAAACTGATCTTCAAAGACTAATATGATCTGAGTCACTCTTTTGAAATCTTTCCGTTTTGGACAGCTCACTCTTTCCAAAGACATGCAATGTGAAACATGCGGGGACGGATGTGGAAGAATGGCATGATGGCTATATTTAACTTAATTAAATAATTTAATCTTTGTAAAAAAAAATTCAGCAACTGTAAATTACTGCACTTATTCATACTACATCAGCAAACTCATGATGAAAACGATCTGTGACATCTGACAGCAAGAGCATTCAAAGTGTTTCAGTAGCTGTTATAAAATGGACCCCTTCCTTTAGAAATTTCCAGAACCCCCTCCCAGCCTCCCTTTCCATTTCAGGCATCTTATGGCTTTTAATAACAGCTGACATGCTTGTAGAGTTGTGATTGGCTCCTGCAGCTGCGAGCTTAATGACAGAACAGTGCTAATTTCATCAGGCAATCAGCTCAACTTGTGTGTGTCTGTGTGTGTGTGTGAAGCCACCAGCAAGTAAATGTAGGTATTTTTGCAAATAGCTGGTGTGAAGAATGTGTTGGTATGTGCATGAGAGCTAATCCAAACACAAAAGACAAAATTGCAAGAGCTAATCTTCTCATTCTCCATCTCTAGCTCTTTTAAACTCTCTCTCGCTCTCTCTGTTCTCTCTTATCTAATCTCTCATTTACTTCGCTTCTGATTGTATGCTCCCTCTCACCGTTGTGTCACCATGAATGGGGCCGAATATTAAAATGTGATTTGATGAGCTTGGTGTTCTTGCTTTCTATCTTTTTGCCCTATCCTTCCACTTTCATTTGTTCTCTCTCTCTCTCTTTCGTTTTTTTTTTTTCATACTCAAGGTCTAATAGCAGAATTTTCTGACTCCCTCCCTCTCCATTTTTTCCCTTTATCGTATCCCTTGGGCCCATATTCGGGTTGTCTTTCAAATCATATTCTATAGAGTTTGGGCAGAGGAGAAGAAAAAAAGAGTTTAAAAGGGATGAAAAGGTAGAGATTATTGGAGAGGGCTGTCTCAAAGCTCTCTGTCGGCTTGTTGTTCTGCTCTCTGTGTCACAGTACCCCCCCGTAACAAGAGGAAAGCCAAGTCCTTCAGTCAGAAATGAAATCCCCTTAATATACAGGACAGATCATGAAGTGCAAGACTGGAGGATATTCACAGCAGTGAAGGAACTACAGGCAAGCTAAATGCAAGATTCTTCTAAAAAGCATATTAAAATAAAATGACAAAAGTAAAAAAATATATGACCAAACCAAAAAGTTGTCTTTGTTTTCTCCAGACATTCTTGAGGTAGTCACAAACTAACACTTGTATTTCTGGCTATATATATATATTACCTGTGTGCTCACAGTCATAATACAATATTTGAAGCTGAATATTCTCGACATACTCTGAGAGATGTCAGATTACAGAAGTTAAATAGGTTGCAGATGCACTTTATGTTGTCTGTAACACATTTTAATCGCATCAGGGCATGTTTCATAAGAAAAACGCCCACTCTCGCGGCTAATCATCTGTGAGTTGACTTACTTTCCTCCATGGCGGTGTCATCCAGCAGTGCAGGAAGTGGATCCGGAGCGCTCGTTTTCACTCTGTTACTGTCTCTCTCCCTGTCCCTCTCTCGGTCCTTCTCTCTGTCTCGGTTGTGATGTGCGTTGTCGAGTTGTCGTCTCTGCTGTTTGTTCTTCTGAGCCTCTAATGCCTTCAGCTTACGAGCATGTTTATGGCCTTTATAATGAGCTTCAGCTTGATTCTAGAGAAAGACAGAAAGAGTGAAAGGAATACAAAACTGTAACTATTATTTAGTCATTACATTGTTAGTTTTGCAGTTTGTGTTATTTCATAGTTTTGGTCTCTTTATAATTATTCTTAAAACTGGAAAATATATACTAACTAGTATGTGGGTCAAAATTCTTGACTCATAGTTTACATGACAACAGATATGCATATGCACAGAAACATGCATATGTGACCCTGGACCACAAAACCAGTCATAAGGGTACATTTTCTGAAAAAAGAGATTTATACATTATCTGAAAGCTGAATAAATAAACTTTCTAGTTATGTGTGGTTTGTTAGGATAGGACAATATTTGACCGAGATACAACCATTTGAAAATTTGGAATCTGAGGGTGCAAAAAAAAATCAAAATACTGAGAAAATCACCTTTAAAGTTGTCCAAATGAAGTTCTTAACAATGCATATTATTAATCAAAAATTAAATTTTGATATATTTACGGTCGGAAATTTACAAAATATCTTCATGGAACATGATCTTTAGTTAATATCCTAATGATTTTTGGCATAAAAGAAAAATCAATAATTTTGACCCATACAATGTTTTTTTTGGCTATTGCTAAAAATTTACCCAAGCGACTTAAGACTGGTTTTGTGGTCCAGGGTCACATATATGTTTGAGTGTCTACACACACACACACACACACACACACACACACACACACACACACACACACACACACACACAGAGTGAGTATGGACAGTCTGCATTAGGGTGATAAGTGTAAATGCCCAGCAGAGGGCCCAAATTACAATTGCAGGTGTCAATTGAAACACACTTTATAATTACACTGTTGATAAATGTAGTGTGTGAGTGTGAGAGATAGTGATTGGCACTGTGATGTATTCAAAGACACACACATATGTTGACTAACAGTACAACACCTCTTCAAGCCAAAAACATAAATGTTTCTAGACTCCAGCAATCATCTAGGGCCATAATCCAGATTTCTGTGCGAACATGAGCTGTTGACATGCTGAGCTGTGAATCCCTTATTGCATACCGGAGTAATTTTAAAAACGACACTAACATGACACTAACTGAAAATGACACTAACACTGTTTAAAAAGCATAGGAATAAAATTTTAAATTGCAAATGGAATGGCAGTTGGTTAAAGTTTTTCAACTTGCAAATCAAAGCTAACATCCATTTCATCAAGCAAATCTCTGGCTAATATCAGCGCAGAAATTAGTCTGTGGGCCCAGAGGGAGTAATCAACCCACTCAAATCCTCTTAAGTACTTAGCAGATGACCCTCATCCAGGGACGGAGTTGACAGCACTGTCTGCTCAGAACAGATGAGGAGGAAGGATGTTCATACACACTTCTGCTCGCACACACACACACACACACACACACACACAAATATGTGTGCATACACATATATACACCGATCAGGCATAACATTATGACCACCTTCCTAATATTGTGTTGGTCCCCTCTTTGCTGCCAAAACAGCCCTGACCCGTCGAGGCAGGGACTCCACTAGACCCCTGAAGGTGTGCTGTTGTATATGGCACCAAGATGTTAGCAGCATATCCTTTAAGTCCTGTAAGTTGTGAGGTAGGGCCTCCATGGATCAGACTTGTTTGTTCAGCACATCCCACAGATGCTCGATTGGATTGAGATCTGAGGAATTTGGAGGCCAAGTCAACACCTCAAACTCGTTGTTGTGCTCCTCAAACCATTCCTGAACCATTTTTGCTTTCTGGCAGAGTACATTATCCCGCAAAAAGAGGCCACAGCCACCAGGAAATACTGTTTCCATGAAAGGGTGTGCATGGTCTGCAACAATGCTTAGGTAGGTGGTGGTCAAAATAACATCCACATGGATGGCAGGACCCAAGGTTTCCCAGCAGAACATTGCCCAAAGCATCACACTGCCTCACAGACCAGGAACACCCCACACGAACTGCAGTTCTGAAGTTGCTCTGACCCAGTTGTCTAGCCATGGCCCTGGTCAAACTCGCACAAATCCTTATGCTTGCCCATTTCTCCTGCTTCTAACACATCAACTTTGAGGACAAAACGTTCACTTGCTGCCTAATATATGCCACCCACTAACAGGTGCCATTAAGAAGAGACTTCACTTGACCTGTCAGTGGTCATTATGTTATGCCTGATCGGTGTATACATATACTGTACACTACCATTAAAAGTGTCAGTATAAATCTAACAAAAGATTTCTATTTCAAATAAAAGCTGTTCTTTTGAACATTTTACTTGTCAACGAATCTTGAAAACAATTACCACAGTTTCCACAAAAAAAGGAAAAAAAAAAAGGATTAAGCAGCATTTTCAACAGTGATAAGAAATGTTTCTGGAGCAGCAAATCAACATCATGTGTTGATGATCTGACAATCATGTGACACTGAAGACTGGAGTAATGATGCTGAAAATTCAGCTTTGCATCACAGGAATAAATGACATTTTACATAAAAACAATAGAAAACTGTTTTGTGGAATTGTATTTTTTTTTAAATTGTGAAATTGTAATAATATTTCACTATACACACACACACACACACACACACACACACACACTCACACACACACACACAGTTTCAACCAGCGATTTAATATTTCTACCAGCTAATAAGAGAATGTTAGAATAGAGAGAGTAAAATGAGAAAAGAGGAAACAGACAGATAGGCTAACAGAAAAACAAAAAGACAGAGAGACAGACGGAGAGATAGAGTGTTGTATGGTGAACCACAAGCAGTGGGAAACTAATGAGCAATTGATAGACTTTCAGACGTCTAACTGTGCAAACTCTGTTGGGTTTCTTTCTCAGAATATATCTGGGCTAAAAATGCCCTTAACAGCAGTGAAAACTGAACAGCAGAACTACAAATGACATCCTATTCAATAGTTTTTCCACAGCTTTCAGAAACATACAAATACACAATGATTAGGTGCACAGGTTAATTTTCATGGCTAAAATATTGATGTGAGCCGCATGCTACACTTAAAAGTGTTTTGATGCCTTGCTAATGAGAGATGCACTGGTGATTATCCACTTAGAAATGGTGAACGTCACAAGTTATAATTTTGCAATGGAGTTGTACAATATTCTGTGTGAATGTGGGACAAAGTAGCAGAAAAAAGTCTGAAGAAACAATCTCTCTCTCTCTTTATATATACAGTATATATATATATGTGTGTGTGTGTGTGTGTGTGTACATACAGTACACATTTGAAAAAACAGAAGCAATAGAGTGACAGGACAGTACCCCCAAAAATGAAAATATAGTCATCAAAATTCTTGCAAACTGCCCTGAAACTGATCAAGTGTCACCCAGAGGCTGACAGACACTAAAAGTGAGTGGGACATAACTCTTTATGACAACACAAGCAGCATGAATCTGGCAATGGACATAAGCATGCTTTAATTTTTCATGCACATCATCTCAGTTGTGAGGATCTTCTCTCCACTCAAACATGCTGTCCAACGCAGCACTGGACTTGCCAGAAACAACAAAGACTGTTAAAGCTGCCTGGATCAAGTTATGTACATATAATAAACATACATAAAAAGCTGCACTCTAAACCCGTATACATTTTTTATTTGCCTTGAAACAAACAAAAATTGGATAAGGGCTGAGGTGATTTTGACTGTTAAGAGTTCTTATGACACATTGTATTTCAAGTCTTCCTAACTAATATAATAGCTTTGATTGAGAAACAGGCTGAATTTTTGGTAGTTATATTCCTGAACCTCACTGGGAAATTTCATTGGGACACATCTTGAGATCCAATAAAGGTGTCTTGAGTGTTACAACTAAATGTGAATGAGCTGCAGCAGAGGGGAAGATTTTCAGCGACCTACATTTTGGTCAGTTTTTCTCGCAAAGCAAACATATGATTCAAAATATAGCACATGAGTCATATGAACCACTTTTACAGTGCTATTCATGGTGCTTAACAGCTATGATCACCATGAAATGTTGTTGCATGCAAAATAATTTGCTGTTGTGGTCAATGGAAAAAAACAGCATATGGGTTGGGAACGACATAGAAGTACAAAAAATTACAGAATTTTCATTTTGGGGTGAACATATTTCAATAAAATATTTTAATGAAAATGTCTGTCCTTTATTTTATGTAGCACCAATTTTATGTAAGCAATGAGAGACTTAAGGCTTTGCTATACTGTATTCAATATAGTGCCTTATATTGCTTAATAGGGATTGGGTTACAGTAAGTCTGCAGTAATTATAATAATAAAATTGAAGTCAATGGGAAGTACCATTTAACTAGTTAAATGTGTGTGTGCTTGTGTGTGTGTGTGTGAGAGTGAGTGAGAGAGAAGAGAGAGAGAGAGAGAGAGAGAGAGAGAGAGAGATGTTAAAGGGACTGTGATAATTTCACATTATCAAACACAAAGTGAGAAAACCAAAGAAAGAAAGCGGATAAATGCTGTAAGGGATGAAACAGCTTTTACCCATCCAGCGTGATGTTCACTGTCTGTCATCACAAATGCGGAGGGTGAAACACACACACACTACACACTAACCGTGGAGTTGAAGCGCAGGTGGCAGATATTGCATGAGATGACCTGTTTTTTCTTCAGGGACTGAGGAACACCAAATGTATGGTTTATCACAGCCTTCTGCACCGGGTCCATCTGAGGGAGGGGTGAGAAAATGAAGTTAAAATGAACTGAAGAAAAAAAAAATTATACAACTCACTTCGAATCAACAGACTCACTATCTGCTCATTCAAACACATTCCTTCCATCCCAGCGACAACCCTGAACCTGACGCCCGGGGCCGAGGGACTTTCCCTTGACACCCCTTGCCATGGGAACACACACCACATCACAATGACTCTGCAGCTGGTCGCACGTCTATTTGTTTTAGAGCCTCAAGAATGTCCTTGTTGTTCATCCGCAGTCATCCCTGGCTGGCTAGGACGCTGCCAGGTCAATGTGTGTGTGTGTGTGTGTGTGTGTGTGTGTCAGTGAGCGTATGTGTCTGATGAAGCCGCCTGTTGCTGACTCTGAGTACTGGAGAGGGTCAGGAGATGGTGGAGCATGATATTAATGCAGGAATGAAGGAGATGATGAGATGAAATGAGACAAGAGACGATGACACCATAGAGAAGTGATGAGAGAAGAGAGAAGATATGATGAGCAGAGCAGAAGACAAAATAAACAGTAAAAAGATGACAACAGATAACAAAAGACAAGAGGAAAATACATGAAATGAGCAGAGAAATGATGCAATAAAAAGATGAGAAATAAGATGAGATGAGAAGAGATGAGATTAGAAGGAGCAGTGAAAACAAAAGAAGAGATGAAACAAGAAGAAATGAGAAGAAACAAGCACAGAAGAGACAAGAAGAGAAAGATGAGCCAAGATAAAGTGTCTAGCAGTAAAATCAAAAGAAAAGAAGCAAGAAGAGATGAAAAGAGACAAAAAAGAAATGATGAGACAAGAAGCAAAGCAGTAAATTCCAGAGAAGTGAGAAAAAAAGAGAAATGAACAGATGGGATGAGATGAAGCAACACAAACTAGGAACAGAAGACAACGAGGAGACGTGGAGAGAAGACAAACTCATTAGAAGATGAGACAGGAGATGACACATCATGAGACGAAAAGTAGAGACAATAGGAAGACAATACAAGATGAGAAGCATATAATATAAACAAAAGAATAAAATAAAAGCAAAATAAATAAATAAAAGAGACAAGATGAGACAACACAAGATGTGAAGAGAAGAGAGGAGACAGAGAAAGAGAAGACAAAACCATCAGAAGATGAGACAAGACACATCATGAAATGAAAAGTATTGAATCAATAGGGAGACAATAGCTATGCTTCCATCCAAAGATACGAATTAAACTTATGAGCAAAATTGGAATACTGCATAAAACATTTGCAAATAAAGCACAGTTTCCCTCCAGTGAGTTGAAGAGAACAAAATCGTCACTTCCTGATTAACTCATGCTAAATATCACGAAGAAAAATTTAATATGCTGCAGTTGGCACTGTACAATATATAATCATTTTTGTATACAATAAATTACATGCTTCAGAGTGCGCCGACGAAACGCGGTCATGTTATCTTATTTTCGGAGTCTGCTGTTTGGGAATGCAGTTGTGGGAGTTAATTATAACAAAGCACTTTGACGAGACTTTGCTCAAGCATATTAGAATGACAAAACTAGCATTTCAGATGCTGTGCAATGAGATTTCATTCTGTCCCAATGCAAAGTAACATGTCTTTTTTGACGTGCATTAAGGAATTTATTCGGTAAAAGTGTTTCCATCATAGTTTATGCGTTTTTCGTAGTTCTTACCGGATAAGAAATGTATCCTACTTAGTTAAGCGCATACATTTTAATGCACATTTTTAGAATTTATGCGCATCTTGGCGTTTCCATCCAGCGGTTTTTTGTGATATCCCAAACTACGCATAAAAATAGGTGGATGAAAACCTAGTTAACATGAGATGAGATGAAGTGAGACAAAGCAGCTGTAAAGAGATGGCATGACACAAGGACAGAAAAGAAAAAATAAGAAAAAATCAGTTGTAAAGAGAAAAAGAGAGAAAAACTGAGCAGATGAGACTTGAAGAGCAGAGACAAGAAGAACAGAGAAGAGATAAGCATACTAAAGCAGCAGTAAAGAGAAGAGAAGAGGAGAGGAGCAGTAAGGAAAGCAAAGGAAAGCAGTGGAGGATAAGAGAGGAGAGAGGTCACTGACAGCTACTTTGCTGTTGAGACAGGTGCATTTATCACTGTAGTACACACTCACACACACACACACACACACACACACACACACACTGATCTGATCAAAAAGAGAACCAGCACCTGACTATATATTAACAGTGCATATATGCGATAAAGACGTGCCCTTGGTGTCTAAGATATATTATTTTTAGTCGACCAACATGAAATGTATCCTACTTAGTTAAGCGCATACATTTTAATGCACATTTTTAGAATTTATGCGCATCTTGGCGTTTCCATCCAGCGGTTTTTTGTGATATCCCAAACTACGCATAAAAATAGGTGGATGAAAACCTAGTTAACATGAGATGAGATGAAGTGAGACAAAGCAGCTGTAAAGAGATGGCATGACACAAGGACAGAAAAGAAAAAATAAGAAAAAATCAGTTGTAAAGAGAAAAAGAGAGAAAAACTGAGCAGATGAGACTTGAAGAGCAGAGACAAGAAGAACAGAGAAGAGATAAGCATACTAAAGCAGCAGTAAAGAGAAGAGAAGAGGAGAGGAGCAGTAAGGAAAGCAAAGGAAAGCAGTGGAGGATAAGAGAGGAGAGAGGTCACTGACAGCTACTTTGCTGTTGAGACAGGTGCATTTATCACTGTAGTACACACTCACACACACACACACACACACACACACACACACACTGATCTGATCAAAAAGAGAACCAGCACCTGACTATATATTAACAGTGCATATATGCGATAAAGACGTGCCCTTGGTGTCTAAGATATATTATTTTTAGTCGACCAACATTGTACTCACGAACATAACCCATGGAGTGTGAGTGTGTGTGTGTGTGAGAGTGTGTCCAGAATGCGGATATCAGAAGAAAGAGAACCCTGTTACACACACACTGCCTCCAAAACTGTGCTCAGAGAGTCTGAAACTAAATCTAGATCCTAATCTGAGCCGCTGCTCGAGTCTTAAATCTAAAATTACTATCTAACACAATACACCTCTGTTTAGCGGCCCTTTTTGCAAACATTCTGCACTTTTAAAAATACCCTGCAGTCTGCGGAATCGTTCCTGACATTTAGAGCTGACATTTGGGACCCAGCGCGATGCCTTTAAAATGTTCCGAGTTAACTTTAAATGATGACACATTTGGGAAGGTGAGGTGTAGGAAATAGAACCAAGAGTGCTGATGAACTCACAGTGTTGAAGTTGGGGAACAGGTTGAGGGGGGAGGAGCCACTGAGCCGGAAGGGCAGGAAGTGTTTCAGGTCCAGAGGGGTCTGCAGCGGGCGACCCCGCACCGGTAATGAGGCCAGCAGGGGGCTCCCCTGAGCAGCTGTACCTGAGAAGAGCAACAACAACAACCAAACACATATAAGAGAAAAACGCCACTGTTCAGGCCAAGGACAGGAGAGTATTTAAATCAAGCAATTAGTGCACAAACACCATGATCAATGAAGAGAAGGGAGATACTTAATAACAGTCAGACAGTTCAGTGAACCAGGATCAAATGAGTTTTAAACCATCATTATTCTGACACGCACACACACACACACACAAACATTGACTGTTCTGATTACAATTAATGTTCTATCTATTCAGAATTCATTGTTAATATTGCATGAAAAAAAAGGTTTTAAAAATTCACAAAGACAATGCGAGTAAATTAATTCATAACTCGATATAAGTATATTCACTACCGGCTTTTCTCTTTTTAAAATCAAATTATATAACTTTATAGGCCTGGAAATCACAATTTAAAAATTCCCTTCAATATATTTCCAGTTTTTTCATGATTGTGGGGACCCTGGCCTAACCCTACAAATAACACTCTCTACAAATATAGCAAATCCTGAATGGATAGTTGACAAAAACATGTCTATGAACCTTTTCTTTTCAGCGATAAGACTGTAGGTTACAATATATATAATTAATATAAATATATATACTTTACACAAAAGTGTGCATTACAGATGCATACTCTGCTCTGCAAAAAGTTTTGCACTTTTATAGTGAATATCATCCCAACACTTCAGACAAAAACTCTTTAAAGCACATAAACACATTGTAAACCAGCTGGAACATGGACATATTAGCATACAGATAGTGACTGAGCAAGATTGCTACATTATATTTTAAGAATACTATTATTATTAGCTTTGCTGGTCCTATTGCTCTTCAGATTGTTTTATAACCACGTGAGTGTTTTTAAGGATAAATAATGATAAATATATTGAGAAAAAGGCATTGATCATTTTAGTAATACATACACATAAACACACACATACAGCACTTTTAATCTGACTGATCGGGTGTGGACTGGACCACATTGGCTGTGTCTCACTCAGTGAAATGGACACCATGGGATATGGGATTTTTAATGGGGTGTGTGCGTGTCTACAGGGATATCATGTTTCTAATGGAGCAGGGATGTAGAGGTTTCTCATTTTCCAGTTGGCTGAATCTGAAATCTAGGAGCGTATAGACACTTACCCTACCACAAAGATCAATCAGTGTAGTGTACACACACACACACACACACACACACACACACATACACTCACACACTCCATGGAGGCCTGATATCAGTCATTTAATTCTAATGTCAAAAATTGTCACATTTCAGTGTGTGTATGTGTGTGTGTGTGAAAGAGAGAGAGTACTGATGCTTTCAACTCACATAAGTGCAACATTAATCATAGCCCTGACAATTTATTAGAGCGAGTAAACACACAACCAGCCCCCCCCCCCACACACACACACACACACACACACACACACACACACACACACACACACACGCACACACACGCGCGCGCACACACACACACACACAGATATGCTCAAAATGTCAGGATTAGGCCTTAGTGTACAAAATTCATATAATGCCAAACGAAGTGTCAAAAATATAATCTACTTAGCCTCATGTCTTTCCAAATCTGTGTGATTTTTCCATCTTCCGTGGGACATAAAAAGAGAAGTTTAGCAGAATGTTCATGCTGTTGTTTTTTTATACAATGAAAGTGAATAGTGACCAAGTGACTCTATATTCAAAGTCTCCTGAAACCATCCTAAAATTTTGTGTAAACAAATTCCAAAATTTAGACAATTTAAACCCACTGATAATGTCTGCTCCTCTTAATATATATATATATATATATATAAAGTACATTTTAATTAAATAAATGTTTAAATACTAAATTGCTAAAACTCAAATAAAAATAAAGGTACATGGAAATGCTTAAAATGACAAAAGCACATAACAAAATTACTAAAACTTAAACCAAAAATCAAAATAAATTCAAAACATTAAAGAAATTTGTATATACTATTACATAATACTAAAATAACACTGGTCTGATGTCACTGAAGCTAAATATCATTGTTTCTTGCATACCTCATAACTGATCACAACACAAAATCTGGATACGTGCATGATTACCGGAGAATAGAGATGATCAGAGAATAACTGCTTACATTTATATTAGAATATAGATGATATCAAGTTCTACAGACTACTAGCCATTGTACAGAAAAAAAGCCTGCCTAACATCCCTTTTTGTTTCAAGGAAGTTAAAAAGTCCAGTGGGTTTGGAACGATATGAGAGTGAGTAAATGATGACAGAATCTCCATTGTTGGGTAAACTATATCTTTAATTTCCTATTTCTTTAAAACTTACACACAAAGCACTTCAGAGATGTTTTAGTGAGGACACTTCAGTTCTAAAGCCTCATGCAACCTCATTCCATCACATTTTCATGTTCCAAAGAAATGTCTGGGTGACAGTGTGTAATCTAATTCAATGGAGCTCAAAATAAATGACCAGCACGCCCTGAAAAGGCAGACTTATTTTACAAGGGGTTATACGCACGCAATATTCAACCAGAAATACACACATCCACACAATGAACGTCACACACATGCTCTTGGCCTCAAACAGATAAAGCTTTGAATTCAGATGGTGCCACCAGTATATGCTGGTGTTTGAATGTAGTGGACCACAAAACACTGAGCAAAAAGAAAGACGAGATTTTCCCCCCCTCTCTCTTTCCTGACAACATTTGAAAGGCGTAATTATGATTTCCAGAGAGCTGTAATTAGCAGAATCCGCTGCTCTTGCTTCTCTGTCTATCTCCCTCCCTCCATCTCTCTCTCTCCCTCTCAAACATAGCCACAAAATCAGTGCAGAGTCCAGCTGGCATCTCTCACTGTGTTTCTATGTCACATCACATATTCCTTCCTCATTTGCTCTTTTGTTTCAACACTCACCTCCTCACACATCCATTTTATATATCTGAATATAAATGCTTGTGCACAGACTACCATTCAAAGGTCTGGGGTCGGTAATGTTTTTAAAATAATTATCTTATGCTCTCCAAGGCTGCAATTATTTCATCAAAATACAGTAAAAACAGTAAAAGTGTGAATCATTGTTCAAATTTAAAACGACTATTTTACTTTTTTAATATAATGTTAAAATGTAATTTATTCCTGTTATAACAAAGCTAAATTTTCAACAGCCATTACTCCGGTCTTCAGTGTCACATGATCCTTCAGAAATCATTCTGATAAGATGATTTGATGCTTAAGTAACATTTCTAATTAATATCAATGGGGATTTACAATGTGCTGCTTAATATTTTTGTGGAATTTTTTTATGTACATAGAAGTACAAAAGTAACGATATTTATACAACAACAGAACAAACAGAACAAAACAAAACAACAGAAAAACAGAACAAAAGTAGACATTTCTTCTAAAAAAAAATCTTACTGACTTCAGACTTTTGCAAGATATTGTATACAGTGGGATCCTGCACTTGAACTGCATATATGCCACATATTTGCATCATCCATCAAGAGTTGAGATGATCCAAGAGGCATCTTGAGCTTTAATAAAAGCAATAACATCTGACTGTCTGTACAGTGTCACATTATCAATGTCAAAAATTTACTTTAATTACTGTCACAGAAATATAATGCAAAATATGAAATATGCTTGTTTCTTTTCACACCAAAACACTCAAAATGTTTATTTCCAAAATTTCAAATGTGGCTTTTGGACCCCACTGCACATGTTTTTTAATATGTTTACATGAGAAAGTTTGTACAAGTGTGTGTGTGTGTGTTTTTGGAAGGCATTGCCGACATCCCTCTTTCCGTTTACATAACGCACAAGCCTACAGCATGTACCGCACACACGACCTAAGCTCAGTGTCACACACACTCACAAACAAACCCTGCAGCAGCAAACCCTGCCTGAGACGAAACCGAGGGTGACAGGCATGTGCGTGTGTGTTTGTGTGCATTCACATGTATATTGCATTTTATTTGTGCTTTCCTATTTGTATGTGTCTGTGATGCGAGAGAATGTGACAAAGAGAGAGCTGCATTCTGTGCTGTTGAGACGAGCGCATAGTGTTTAGCTGCAGTATGTGTGTCAGGTCGCACCGGAGCTCTTTAATAAACACTCAAAAATTCAGCTCGGGCCTGGTCAGTCCAGCAGAACCAGCTCAGACGGTGCAGGGTTGGACCAGAGATCTGCTGATGCCCCGCTTTTTTGAAACGCGTCGATTTTTACAAAGCTCATCGGTCTGAAAAGCCAGCTATCCAGTGCGTTGTGATTGGCCGAATACCTCAAGCGTGTGACGGAAATGTTACGCCCCTTACCATATTGTGATGATGCCCTGTCAGGCTGGAGCGATGATTCAAAAACATGAAAACCCATTATAAACGAGGCATTCGTTGCATCCAGTGGGGACATAATTACAGATTATAATGATTTATACTGTCTTTTTACGCTTTGCGTTGCATCGCGCAGCATAAACATAAAACCATGTCTGCATTTGTGATCGGAGAAATTACAAACAACAAGCCCTACTCTACACTACCCAAAACTCGCATTTGAATCATCAGTGGCAAATTCTTTAAATATCAAAAACGTACTTACAGTCTGTGAGTCAGAACAGCCGGCATTGTAGTCTACTCTACCAGGATCAGGAAACAGTCCTCCATAAAAAGTGCTGCACACATCTGAATATTTGGGTTGAACTGTTCTGGAACAGTGTTGTAAATACAACTTAACCACTGATTTCTAGTCGTGTCCTCTTTTGGAAGGCCAAACAAAGTAGTTTCGCTTTCACAACGAAACACAACATCACACACGGCGGCCTAGAGTGAGCGGCGGCGGCCTAGAGTGAGCAGAGGCCGGGGGCTAGAGTGAGGAACGGCCGGAGGGCTAGAGTGAGCAGAGGTGGCGGCCTTGAGAACGGCGCGGCCGGCGGATTCGACGATGGAGGCTTGCGGCAACCACATGTGATGACCCCGGGCTGGACTCCGCTTCGTCCACGGTGAAAGCCGATCCGGCAATCCACTGCGGAAAGTTGATGTATTTCCTCAGCAACCAGCACGGATCAGCTCCAGGCATGACGAAGCGATATTGTCCTCTTTTGGAAGGCCAAACAAACTAGTTTTGCCTTCACAACGAAGCACACAGCGCCTTCACGACATGGCGGCGGCGGCAACAATACTACAGCGAGAATAAAAGTTACGCCTTCATTCTTTGTGTGAAGATGTGGGAAGAGTTGCATAACGCCGCCCAAATAGTGACGTAGATATGTGGGGGCGTGTTAGAACGAGCCGTTTTAGGTAGGCGTGGCTGACTCTTAACTTTTATAAAGAATATCTCTTTGGATTTGAGACTATAGTCTTTGCAACTTTACAGATCTTCTTTACGCACCAAGAGCTTGTATCATTCCAAAGTGAAAGGAAAATTTGAAATCGCATCATATGACCCCTTTAATAAGTAAATAAATACATTTTAATTACAAAAATATAAAATAAATGAATACTTTTATACAGCAAGGATGAATTCAACTAATCAAAAGTGACAATAAAGGCATTTATAATGCCACAAATGACTTATATTTCGAATAAAATCTGTTCTTTTGAACAGTCTATTCATTAAAGAATCTAAGAAAAATAATGCATCATGGATTCCACAAAAAAATTAACCAGCACAACTTTTAACACTGATAATAATAAATGTTTCTGAAGCACCAAATCAATAATGAATTCTGAAGGATCATGTGACACTGAAGACTGGAGTAATGATGCTGAAAAATTCAGCTTTGCATCACAGGAATACATTTGAAAGTATATTCAAATACAAACAGATATTTAAAATTTTAATTTTTATAGCACTACCTTTTTACTGTATTTTTAAATCAAATACATTTGTGTTTGACATTTATTTCCCTGTGTTACTACTTTGTTTGTTTTTTATATTAAACAGTATTCAAATCAAGTTCTGCTGCTTTAAAAATTGTTACATAAACAAGCATTGACTTAATATATCATGTATATATTTACATTCTATCAGCCATTAACCATCCTAAAAAACTCATATCAGTCAACCACTAAGGCATATACCACCAGTAAGATAAGATGTAAGAGGGAAACATAATGAAAGAGGGAAGAATGCTGAACATACTGTAGCTGAAGAAATACAAATAGAGAAACAAAGTGGGCTTAATAGTTAATTAAGTGCGAGCGGTTGTGAATCTCGTTTGCTAGTATCAAGGGATTGACTTGGCTGCACTCACAGTGAAGGAACATGAGCCCTAATGCTACATGACAGAAAGCATCCAGGGGTTAAAGCAAAAAAAATCCTGAGCCTGAACTTTTTTCCGGGGGCGGGGCGGGGGAGCACATGCAAAGCATGCAATGACTGTGGCAACTTTAACGTTTTAAAGGATACTATGGCAAAGTTATTGCTTTCTTTATTCAAACTGATTTTTTTTTCATGAATATATGGTTGACCTGAAGAATGAAAGCTATGTCATACACTTGGAAAATTATGAGCTATATCATCGCTTATCGACAATAGGGGTGTGACAATACACTTAGCTCACGAGTTGAGACAAAATACAGATACTTGGTTCACTAGAACGTGGCAATATTTTAATACTATTTTTAATAAATTTTCAATTACAAAATATTTGTCTTTTAATTACAAAAAGTAAAACAATGCAGTTGTATTTAGAAATATTTGAACTAATCTAGACCTGTAACTACTGATTATTTTGGTAATCAAGTAATCTACTGATTATTTTGACAACTGAGTAATCTGATTTTTTTAGTAAGAAACAGACCTAAATGAAAACCAGGCCTTAGTATGACTATTTATATATAATCTAATGATGAGGCAATAATAATTGGCTCAAATAAAATATCAAAACCAAGAAATTACATGATTGTATTGAACAACACTGTTAAAATACATAATGTAATATGCCTATACATAATATGAACATAACCTTAACTTAAGTACATTATGTATTAAAACAAATACCCGCAGAGGACGCCAACGGCCTGGTGACGTTTCACTTTACAGCGTGATTAAACGATGTTTAAATCCATTTAATTTTTATATTTGGCCACATGCAGAAACTTTTATTTTGAAATCGCGATGTACAATACATGGCATATTTAGACAAAGGTTGATGTATTCTCCTGAGTTGGTAAAGGTTTATAAATGATTTACGTAACAAATCTAGTGAGACAAGGCACACTGTTTTTCCAGATGAACGTTAAGCAATTCAAATTAACGACATATGCAGAGGAAGAGTTTAGCCCCTTTCACACACACAGTACTGGTAAATTACCGGTAAGGTACCATTAAGAGATCATGTGTGAACAGGACATTTTTAGAAATCCCGGTAAATTTGTTCTGGCAATCATATCGTTTTATAGAGATGACATGATTACTCTGAGATGTTTACAAAGCTCCGTTGCTTTTTAATTAGTTATTCTATGTAAATATGCGCTAGATGGACATCTTTGACCATTGCACCTGGCAGCTTTTTGTCACGCTTCTCCATTCATCAGGGATGCGACTCTGCAGTTGGATACTATCATGCGCGTCTCGTGTTTATAAGAGCAAAACATTCTGATTGGCTACAAATGTTAGTTTGGTTGAGAGTGAAAGCTGTGCTCCTCTCATACCATTGGTAAGCGAACTCGTGGACTCGAAAGTGATATGAATCAACAAGAATTTTTTTTTTTTTTAAATGTAGGACTATTTTTTTCCGCAGCCAAACGCTGCACGCCGGAGATCCGGCACGGTGCTGAAGAACTTTAAGCCCTGAGCATCCCTGTGTGCGTCTTTCAATTCCTCAGGCCTGTCTGATGCCTCCTTCCTTAAAAAAATCCAAATAAATAAATAATCTGCAGTCAGGTGCTCTCTCATTCTGTAAGGCTGCACAAAAACATATTTAAATCAAATCCTCACTCGCTCTTTCTTCTCTGCACCAGTCTGTCGAAACCCTTCAGCAACCACAATCAGGACTCACTCCCGAATCTCTTCAATTCACTCTCCTTCTCTTTCCTTCCACCTCTCTCTGACCTGCATGTCTTTCTTTCCCTCTTTCTGTCCTTCCTTCCCTACATCACTTCTTCTCTCTTTTCCCTTCAACAGAACAATCCTAAAGGACGAGCGTGCCGGTTTTGATTAGATGTAACAGCGCATGAAGAACATAATGAGAGAGGAAATGATGGAATGATTGTAGGCTCCGCTGAAGCCGCGTGTCAGAGAGGGACAGAAACAAGCAGAATGAATTAGTTGCAGCATGAAGACCCTTCCAGAACACAGAGGTCACCCAACACTGACCTTTAAAACCAGGAGATCTGATTGGCTGATGATGCACATGTAATACATTGAGCATAATGAGCAAAGATTGTATCAATTAAGCATCAGTGAGTGAAAAAAGAGAGCTATTCTGTCCCTCTTTTTTCAGCCTTCCTCTCCTCCTTTGTTGTTATTTTTTGTCTGCCTGTTCATTTTGCAGTTCACCTGCCAGCTTACATGGAATCAAGTACGTAATTAGGGGTCTCTGGCTGTGTGTGTGTGTGTGTGTGTTGGTGAGTGCATGTCCAAACTCACATGTGAGTGAATAATAATGACTAATGAAACATCATGATGTGTTCACCGAATTGAATCTACCCAGAAATCTCAATTTAATGAAGTGCTTTTGTGTGTGTGTGTGTGTGTGTGTGTGTGTGTGTGTGTGAATGTACAAATGTGCCACTCTCAAAATAACATTTTATATGTGTGTGCACTCCAAATAGCCCCTCACAAATCACTTACGTAAAATGGAAACGTTTGGGGGCAGTAAGATTTTCTAGTTTTTGAAAGAAGTCTCTTGTCAACAAGGCTGCATTTATTTAATAATAAAAAAATAAAAACAGTAAAATCATAACATTGTGAAATATTATTACAAATCTGTAAATTACTTTTCCATTTAAATATATTTTAAAATGTAATTTATTCCTGTGATGCTAAAGCTGAATTTTACGCATTAGAAATCCTTCAGAAATCATCCTATTAATAATAATAATATGATACATTTTTCAGGATTATTTGAAGAATAGAAAGTTCAAACAGCATTTATTATTATTATTATTATTATTATTATTATTATATTGCACAATGTAAAAGTCTTTACTTTCACTTTTGATCAATTCAATACACCCTTATTAAATAAAATTAATTTCTTTAAAAAATCTTCTGAACCCACATTTTGAATAGTAATGTATATTTTAATGTTTAATTAAACCATATTTCATTTAATGTTGTTTTAAGCCCTACATTTAAAATGAACATGAAATGGCATCATTCGCAAAAGAACATCATTTATTTGAAATAGAAATCTTTTGAAACATTATAAATGTTTTTACTGTAATTTTTGATCAATTTAATGCATTCTTGCTGAATAAACAAAACAATTTATTTTAAAAAATCTACTGACCCCAAACTTTTAAACAGTAATGCACATACTGAATACAAGAAGAATATTACTGAAACCACTTGCACAAAAAAGATACAAGGATTTCTAAGAGAATGTTTGACATTGACTGATCTACATTTATGTTCAAAGTGACTTTGAATACAAATCTCTACTCGACATATCTCAAATCTGCATATGCAATATTATACACAAGAGATTCTGTCAGTTACATATTATCTATCTAGCTGATACATTTGAAAATCATGGAGAGAAAGCGAGGTGCCAAGCATGAGAAAAAGAATGTTGTATGAGCCTCTTTCCTGTTCATTAAGATGGCCTATTCGCCATTCAAAATAAGAGCCTCTTTTAATAACCTCTTATCATCTTCTCTGCTTGGATCCAGAAGGCGCCGATACAGTGCTCCTGCCTCAGCCGCACTAAAAACCAGTTTACTGGACATACTTGGAATGAATTTATGTGCCTTTGGGGTGTATTCAGCAAACACAATATCCATAATGTTTTCTTCATCCTGTGCTATACAATAGAAATCAAATATAATGTATTTATATAAAATACTGATTATATATTTTACATGTATTTTTTTTCCATTTCTCCATTTCATAACAAAAGGCATCAAAATGCTTATAAAGCACTTCCTTCGGTCTCTACGTTGTGTCACCACAGCAAATTAAACTTTAATACAAAGATGAATAGCATAATGTTTTTCCTTACAGTAAGCAAGCTTTATCTTCAACAGTGTTCAGTCAAAATTCAGCAGAGAGCTTGTTTGCTAATTAAACAAGGCAGGTGAACATTATTCGTTCGTGATGCCTGCGGTGTGAACGTACTTCTAATGTAACCTGTACAAACTGCTACTGCATCAGAATCGAAAATAGTGTCAGCGAGCCCAAAGGAGACAATAAACGACGTGATTAAATGATAAGATCAGAAGGCAGAACGTTTGAGTGTGACTAAGAGCCTCAAGTGTAGAGTGCTGTGCGTAGAAATGTCTTTCGTTAATCATTAACATCATAAATTCTATTTACAATTGAAATTAAAATCAACACAAAATTAGAAACAATAAAAATCATTCTAAAACACCCATAACTCACACACACGCATAAAAAAAGTAAACGTCAAAGGAAATATCTCTTTATATGGAGAGTTTACTAACTTATTGTCCATTCAATAACTGCAGACCGTATGGCCCCAAAAAAACACATTTTATGTGCCATACTGTCAAATAAAGGCTCTTGCACAGTATGTGCAAGTGTGTAAGCGTATGCATTCCAGAGAGAGAGACTGAGAGGGAGAGCATCATCAAAACCAATGGTGCAAAGCGGGCAACCCATCTGCCACAAAGGAACAATAAAGCCTAAGGCTTCTGTGTGTGTGTGTGTGTGTGTGTGTGCAAGTGTGTGTTAAACACCCTGAGGCTGCACAGTGATAAATTACTCCTTTTTTCTTTCCCCCCCAGAGAGTCCGGCTGAAGGAAGGGAGGGTGAGAGGTTTGGTGCACGACTGCAAATATCAAATTGATAAAGAGTAGGAATTGCAGGACATAAATTTAAAATCAAAGTATCACACTCATTCATCTGTTACGCTTCTGTAAACCACAGCGGCACATGGAACAAAGCGCCACGCAGATGAGGAAGAAAAACACAAGGAAAGCAATGAGAAATAGAGAGGAAGTATGTTCTTATTTGTGAGCGTCATGACTGCAGGGTGAATATATGCAGAGGGAGAGCGCATGCTGTTTTCTTAGCTCAATCACACACTGTGTGTGTGTGTGTGTGTGTGTGTGTGTGTGTGTGTGTGCTGAGAGAGCGGACCGATAGCGAAAGCAAAATCTTGCCAAAGGCTGTGCAGTTGTTACACTGATAAGACAATGTTCTTTAAAAAGGGGTTTGCTCTTTTTGTACTATATAGTTTTTTTTGTTTGTTTAAAAAAGCACTATTAAAAACTGTGAAATTAGTACAGACGTCATTTATTACAACCAATAGAATCATTATCAATCAGAACTATTGATTGTGGAAAATATTCTTCTTCAACTAATTATTTTAATTATTAATATAATTACATTCAAATTAATAATGCTTATATTTTTTAAATGCTGTTTAATTTCATAAATTTTTAAGGGTGGCTTAAGTGTCCAAATGTGTCTAAGTACTCTGGTGAATAATAATAATAATAATAATAATGATATTGTAAAATTGTAAACATTGCCATTGTAAAAACATTCTTAATCTAGTACAATTTTTTATTATTAATATTATTCTTAATAATATATATTTTTACAATTACATTTTTATTAGAAAAAATTATCAAAATAATATTCACAATATTTCAAAGTACATTGCAAATTATTTGTTTATTTATTTGTTTTAATTTACTAATCTTTAAATATACAGATTATACACTATAATAATACACAGTGACCCCAAAATATTTGGACACTTAAATCACACCTAAATATGTATGAATTTTGTTGCAGTAAATAAAAAAAATCAGCAGAGTAAGTGCCATGTTAAAATAAATGCCACTAGGTACGGTACTTCTAAATAAAATGAATTTCATAAATGTGCATGAAAAGAACTTCCCTCCATTCCCTTCATTCATTGTCTATCTGTCTGTTTCTCTCTTTTAAAGGTGCCATAGAATGCACTGATACAATATCTTAAACTGTTCTCTGATATCTACATAGAAGGTATGTGGCTTAGGTAAGGGCAAACAATCTCCAGAAACAGTTTTACATGTCCATTTACAGCCCTAGGATTTGTCCCTAGAATGAAATTGTCTGTTTTTAACTTATTTGGAAGGGTCATGAATAACAATGTTGAGTTCTGCTCTGATTGGCTGTTTCACAGTGCGGCTCATTTCAGTAGCTCACACAGCAGGAAGGTAACACAGGGAAAATATATATATTTCAATACTGTCTCTCGCAGTTATATTGTTGGGTAATTATACTGTATATAAAATCAGGGAGCATCAGGGAGTCGCATATTAATATGCGGGACATTGAAACTGCTTTCGAATGCACAATCGCTTTTTACTTTCACTTTCGAGATTTGCGATCGCACGTGCTCTGTGTAAACTACAGCGGCAGTACTTACCACACATTTTACAAGATCATATGCTTGTCAGTGGTGCTCAGGATCTGTAAATCATTCGCCATCATCCTCAGTCATCTCTCCTTACTCTGTTTATGTGGTAAGTGAAATCTTATGTACTGTAATGTAACAGGCTACCGCTAGCAAGCAGCTAACATGTCGCGTTATTTTATTAGAACGCGCGTTATTTGTTTTCCATGCCTTTCTGAATATAGACACCAACCCATCCCTGCACTTCACATCCCCTGCACAGCCTGGAACATAACATTTATTTCCATGATCTGCCATTTTCGCTATTATCCTCGCTTGTTTCTTCACAATACCTGCAGAACTTCTGATGATTCGGCTGTGCAGGTTCGGCTGGGATAGAACATGGGCGGGTATATGCAATTGTTGGGGGCGGAACTATTAGTGATCCCGACTGTCACCGACGTCACAGTCGATGTTATGTTCTGATTTGCCTATTTTTCAGTGGTCTTTTGCATGCACGAGATTTACATGAGGAGGAAACAATGGTGTTTGATGCTCACGGTATGTCATTTCCATGTACAGAACTGTTATTATTTACTATGCCAAGGTAAATACAGTTTTCCATTCTATGGCACCTTTAATACACAGACACCTCAACACTTAGAAGCTGAGCGCTCAATCACAGCCACTTATGAAGTGATGTGGAGTGACAGAAGCTTAGTTGAGTTCATTTCCTGTTTAAATGAAGTCATTTCCTGTGTCAGCAGCCATTTAAGAGCTGTGACCTCAAAATAAACATCACTTATTACATGACTAAACACCTTACTGAAGAAAAGCACAACGCATATACACCCCCCAGACTTAGCGAGAGGGATTAGACGTGCCTGACGTTAATGCAGTGGAAGACTGCAGCAGCATGATAAGGAAAAGTGTTTTTAAAATCTCATTATTCAACCTCTATAGTGCTCCGCTAAGAATGTATCTACAGAGAACGTAAATGCAAATGTACGGCGGAAATGGCGGAAAATGTGTCACACAGGCGGTAGTGCTAAACATACAGTGATATCTATGTATCTGTGCCCATCGTTTTGGGTCGCTCTCCATCTATCTCTCGAATGGCATTGTGGTTCATTAGTAAGCAGGTGTTCAGTTTATCTTTTTGCATATCTATTTACCGGTTGAATAGATGCAGCACCTCTTGAAGGACATAATGTCATTGAAATGTCCCTTCCCACTCGCTCTATTTCCTGTGTGTGAATGTGTTTCTTTTTAGGCTGCTTTCGCATTTTATCAGAGAGCCTGGCAAATGAGTTGGGAGCTGAATTTGGCAGCAGTGGTCTGTAATTGTTTTAAATAAGCCTCATGCGTCATGCCAAATAATGGCAGCTCAATGAAGACATTAATCTACACAAGCACATCTGTGCGACTTCATTTACCGTCCTCCCCCTTGTGACATCAAGCGCGCGCCGCTATAAACGGTCCCCGCGGTCCCTCTGCTAACCGAAGACATGTCGACTTATTAAACAGCATTTTGGTGATTTAACTGAAGAACAGCACAAAGCGTAACACTTCTGACATTCATTTAGCTCTTATCTGTCCATCTCTCTGTTCTCTCTTCCTCTATCCTGATCTCTCTCTCTTTTGAAACAGGAGGAACATACTGAATGTTAAAAAAGACATAGCCTTTTTTTTTTTTTGCTGTAAGCTTCATAAATTTGTCAAATTATATTGGTGGTGATTGGGGCTGGGTGATATAGCAAAAAAATTGCTTTTCAATATTTTTCTGTCTTTAGATGACATTTCGTAAATATCACAATAAGTATTTAATCTAAAATGACATAAAGGGTTCTGCTTTTAAAATCTAAGACCACTAGTGAAAGTGCATCTATTTTGCATTTTAATACATTTTATGACTAATTATTTTATTAGCATAACAATTTAAGTAAAACACGTGCTTCAGTGGAAGCAAGAAAATCCAATCTTTTGTACAAAGAAGTTCACGTGATCAAGATCTAGAAAAGTGCAGAATTTAACATGTTGTTATTAATTTTGTCATAATTCTTTGTTTTACTTTTATAGATGCTTTGTTGTTGTTTGTTTATAGATTTAAAGATTTTTACATTTGAATAGAAATAAATTTTTAAGATTTTCAATATGCTCTCAAACCTTTAGACTGGATTATACATTATCACAAAAACATTGGAAAAAAAATCTGTGATAACACAAACAAATCTCTGAAGAGTTTTGAATCAATTCACTGAAACGATTAGTTATAACAAATTCTCTGAAATGTTTAAAATCATTAAAGCACATTAAAATCATCCTGATATTTTCAAACATATTAGCACCAGTAAAATCACTGTGTATATTCATTATATCACCCACCCATTATGATGATAATACATACACACACACACACACACACACTTACAAGCGTTTCCTTTTCACCCTCTCTATTCTTCTGTAGCCTTGGTGTATCTCACAGGAAATATATTCCCCAGCATGTTAAGTGAAATGACCTTCCATGTAACAGACTCGGATAGATCTAAGTGGTTGTATTCTTCATCTTTTTCTCTTGCTCTCTCTCACTCATAAGCATGCATTTAAACACATCAAACACTGATAATATCATATTTGATTGCATAACTAGCACAGACTGATTTTTTTATCAGATCCAAAACTAAGCCAATCAAGCCATCTCCAGACTAAGAGGCTTACAGGCTTAGCTGACTTAAACCAGACATTAAACTAGACTACATCCTAAGTGACTAGCTGGCTAATTACTTTTCTGTCTTAAAGATTTAGTCATGCTTTTAAAGAGCACAGACTTGTGAAGAAAGGCTAACCGATTAACCCTATAAGGGTTAGTTCAACCAGAAATCAAACATTTGCAGTAGGACTTTTTTTCTATGGAAAATAAAAGGAGACATTTTAAAGAATGTTCACACTGCCATTTTATCAATGAAAGATTTTTAAGTCAGTTTAGTTTTCATTAGATTTCACTCTATAATAGTTTTAGTTTTCTAGATTCTTTATTATTACATTTTAAAATAACTGTTTTCTATTAAAAGTAATGTATTCCTGTGATGACAAAGCTGAATTTTCTTCAGTCTTCAGTGTCACATCCTTCAGAAATGATACTAATATGCTGATTTGGTGCTCAAAAATCATTATTATTAATTTTGAAAACAGTTGTGCTGTTAAATATTTTTGTGGAAACCATAATACATTTTTTTCAGGATGCTTTGAGGAACAGAACGTTCAAAGGAACAGCATTTACTTAAAATAGAAATCTTTTGTAACATTAAAATAAATCTTTGCTGTCACTTTTGATCAATTTAATGCATCCTTGCTGAATATAAGTATTAATTTCGTTCAACCCCACTAACTAACCTCAATCTTTTTTGAATGGAGATATTTGTTTTATAATATACAGTGTTTCTAAAATTACAATTAATTTGTGGCCATTAAGTTAATTTTAGTCATAAAAATTTTGAAAAAATCATTTTCCCAGTTATGACAGATGTATATGGAAAAAGAGCAGCATGAACATTCTTTCAAACATCTCATTTGGTGTTCCACAGAAGAAAGAAACCCTATGGGTTTGGAATAACATGAGGAGTGATCAAATGATGAGGAGAGGAGAGGATGGGCCCATGGGCAGTACTGACCTTTTTTGTAGGAGCTTAAAGACAGGATTACCTCTCCAGACCCCCCTCACCCTCCTGTCCGGAGCCACGGGTGTGATGATGTTTCTAGGCCACCGTAAACACCTCCAGCATCCCACGGTGTACTCATGTATCAATGTGGCCAACACAACAAAACAATGTGTGCGCGCACATGACGAGTGTGTGCGTGTTATCCCTGTTGTTCCCTCCCCCCCCTTCTCTCCAGGGACATTTGTAGTAGAAATAGCTGCCCTTCCAAAATCGCCAAATTACCCCCAATCAACCCTGCCCTTCCACTTTCTGATCCTTCTGTGTGTGTGCGCAATGTGCATACGTGGGCTATTAGCACTCAAGGAGAACTGCTTGGACTCAACACCCCCACTTTAAAGGGCCTTTAGAGAACATTGGCACCACTGTGTCCAGTAGGGGGGCAGTTAGACCTCTCCCTGCCCTTAATGACCTCAATGATCACTATGAGTCAAGGCAGAGTAGAGATAACAGTGGCTGCACGCCAAAGTCACCTTCCCATCAGTGACAAGAGGAACCAAAAAGGCCAGTTGGCCTGGAGGACGGGGATGGGGGGTACTATTTCTGTTGGTCCTGGTCCTGCGGTTTCTCTGTTGCCCCCTCTGGGCTCAGCTACTACAGTGAAACTGTGGCACCAAAATGGCTCCCACTGCAGAGACCATGTGAGAGGATAAATGATTTGGCGCTGAGGACTTGCTCACTTGTGTGAGGGAGAAAGAACCGACAAGGTGACAAAAAACTACTGGCAGGAACCACTCTTAAATGTGTCAATATAATTGTGAGCAGCTCGACGTGACCACTGAGACAACAAACTGACATTACAACACACAATCCGTTTGCTTTCACACAAAAAAAAACAACCCATAGCTCATGTCAGCATGAAAAATACATTTACTCTATTTATTTTCATAATGCACATTCTATGCTTAATTTCACAATTTATCAGAGTACGTTTTTCAAAAAGGAAAACCAGTTTTCATTATGTTTAATAAAAATATATACAAATGAAAACAAAATGTTTTCACTTCTGAAAAGATGTGCTTTTTCAAAATAAATAATGTTAACCAAAAGCCAATTATCTATTTAAGCAAGCGACTGTAGTAATGCAGCCTTTCCAAAAACCTGTCAATAGTCAATGCACTAATTTAATGCAGATTAACATTAATGCAATAAATGCGACGGCAATAATAGCAAATTATAGATGCTCTCGAGGGAGAACTTGGCCTTCAGCCTCCACGTCTCATCCTCCATCTCGGGTCACAGCAGGTAAATATGGCCTGATTCTTGGGACATTTTTCCTCTCCATAACTGACTGCAACATTACTTTTAGGTTTCAGGTCTTGCTTTATTCTGATATGAAACATCAACTTTTCAGGATCTAATTAATTCCTGATGACATTTTTAGTATAACATCAACATTCTGGAAGTAAAATGGGTTGCAAATGCAATTACATGCAATTTTAAATTCAGATATTAAAACAACATTAAATGAAATGTGATTTAAATATTAAACATTAAAATACACAATCATTCAAACTTTAGGGTCAGAAGATTTTATTTAGCAAGGATGCTTTAAATTGATCAAAAGTGAAAGTACAAGTTTTACATTGTTACAAAAAATTTTTTTTTTTAAATGCTGTTGTTTTGAAATTTCTATTCTTTAAATAATCCTAAAAACATATACCACACTTTTCACAATAATATAAAGCTCAACTGTATTTAAAATTGATAATAATAATAAGAAATATTTCTTAAGCACCAAATCAGCATATCAAATTATCTCTGAAGGATCATGTGACACTGAAGACTGGAGTAATGATGCTGAAAATTCAGCGTTGACATCACAGGAATAAATATATATTTTTAAATATATAAAAATAGAAAACAGGTATTTTAAACAGTATATTATTAAACAGTATTAATTTTATTAATATTTATAAAGTCTTTGATTAAATAAATGCAGCCTTAGTGAGCATAAGATAAAAAAAAAAAAATCTCGACCCCAAACTTTTGAATGGTATAGTAAAAAAAATAGATATTTTAAATAAATGTCCCTGGTCCTATTATGCATGATCCATAAGCACACATTATTCTAAGAGACCTCTAAAACTGCTATTCTTTCCTCCTGATAAAAAGGCCATGCAGATTACGAACCAGTAATATCATTACAATACAACAGCAATCCAATTAAATTAAAAAAGAAAAAAAAAATCAAGTTCCACCCTACATTATTTTCTACCAAATATTCTGTTGGACAAGGAATTATGTCACATTACAGAATTTAAATACATTTCTGATGCTGTCTTATATGGTTAATTCGACATCTGGCCACTCTATCTTAAAACATGATAGTCATTCTAGCAAGTACAAGCTAAATCTCGAACCACTCCATTATTGCAGCTCCATATATAGAGTGTAGACATACACACAAAACAAACACACAAAAAGTACACAGACAGACACTATTGTTGTGGTTGGGCTACAGGAAAAACGTAATCCTAAACTCACTGTGCGCACATGGGCATACACACATACATTCTCTTAAACTGGGATGGAAGAAGCCGATCTACTGTGGATGAAAGACATTCCTTATCAGCTTCCTCATAAAGGAACGGGAATAGAAGGTATTTACTCAGTGAGACAGACAGAGAGAGAGACTGAAGCTAAAGAAAATCAAGTTGTGTGGGTAGAAAGATTATGGGTGGGTTGCAACAGCACTGAGCTGCTTCAAAGACTGTCACACTCTAATCAGAGCGAGAGAGCACATTTCTGTCCATTTCAGGTGAATTCAGACTCAACGATCCCTGTTTCATCCTGCAGCTCTCTCTCTGGGTCATGAAGTCAAGTGCAAGGCGAGTTTGTGTTTAGAACAACAGCTCAGTGCATTGACAAAGACCATCTTCTTTGTACACATACACTCACTCTCAGCCTGTTTTGATAAACATTCACAAACACACATTCATAGACGGTCATTTTTCGTCTTGTAACCCCTGCTGAGAGCATATGACTTACCCTCTTGTCATTGTCACACACTCGCTCACACACACACACACACACACACACGAGCACATCACGCGTACTGACAGGCCAATCAAGCCCATGCCGTCATTTCATTTTAATGACTCGCCCTGTCACTCATTCACTGTTCTACAGGGAGCAGACATACATTCACTGCGTCACTAAATAGATGAGTTGAATATAACCACCATTACCGAAGGAGAGGCTCCGGCGAGCCAAAACGCAGAATCTTACAAAGGAACGCGGCTTTCAGACCATTCGCTCTGGACGTCGCTATAAAATGGTGCATCAGTGCACTGCGTCACGGGCTGAAAAATGCGGGGTGGTAAATATCTGGAGGCCATGCTGAAGGCCAGAATGTAAAAAGATCAGAAAATTAAAAGCTGACGCAGTGTCTGAATTTCCAATGGCAAATCTGCAGCGAGTATCTGTGATAGAAGCACAGCAGGTTTTTGAAGAACGGTGCAAGGTTTTGGATCAAATCTCTATTATAAAACAGATTATTCAAATTCTAAATTCTGATTGGAGGAGCCACATTCTAGCCCCTGTAAAATGACTATAAAAACACATTTGATATTAAGTTTCTGCCACTGTTAACAATCTATTATTAGCATAATGAACTACATTAGGTGGAAAAATAATTATTCATAGTAAATGTACCTGTTAACATGCACTGGACAAACAATACATTTTAAATAATACATTTGACTATTTATTTTTCTTTAAAAGTCTTTAATATTTTTCAGGAGCAATGGAGTTCTTAACAATTTCATAATTGCAGATATATGTTTCTAATAAAAAACAAGAATTGTGAATAAAATGTCTTACACTGAGTTTGCAGTGTTTTGGTGTGGCCTTCCTAGAGAGTTCCAGAGTATAATATGCGGCTGGCAAAGAGCATTCGCTTAAAGGACGGTATTACCGCATTCCCCACACTTACAAACACACATGGGCTGGGGCGCTGCCACGACAACTGAAACCATGACAGTGAGAGAGGGGTTGAGAAAACAGAGCTGAAAAATCGAAATGTTTGTGGTGTGACTTCAGCCCAGAGAGCAGCACTCACATTCAAACACCTCTGCAATTATAGGGGAGAATCTTTGAGACGGAATTGAACTGAGCCGATTTATGAAAAGCACTCAGACATGTAAAAAAAAAACGTATCTCAATAGCACAGAAATAAAATACTGACCAGTCCAGCTAACACTAAAAAATGAAGGTCAAGGTGTAGTCAATGCAAGTAACTGAAATAAATGTACATTGTTCAAGACTGTTAAAGAATGTCAAGGGTATGGGCTGGGGCGCTGCCACGACAACTGAAACCATGACAGTGAGAGAGGGGTTGAGAAAACAGAGCCGAAAAATCGAAATGTTTGTGGTGTGACTTCAGCCCAGAGAGCAGCACTCACATTCAAACACCTCTGCAATTATAGGGGAGAATCTTTGAGACGGAATTGAACTGAGCCGATTTATGAAAAGCACTCAGACATGTAAAAAAAAAACGTATCTCAATAGCACAGAAATAAAATACTGACCAGTCCAGCTAACACTAAAAAATGAAGGTCAAGGTGTAGTCAATGCAAGTAACTGAAATAAATGTACATTGTTCAAGACTGTTAAAGAATGTCAAGGGTTTCCGTCATGACCTTTGTCCCCATAACCTGAGCTGTTCAGGTCTTCACATTAGCAGGTAATTCACACCTGAGTGCAGGGTGATGGATAGTTAACATACAGACAAGATCACTTGATGGTGATCGTCTGTGTGCTGATTTCAGAGTAACTGTGAGTGAATGCTGGAGCCATTTCATGCTGCAGCTTTCTGCCCTTTTTTCCTCTTCTCTTTGTCTTTTCCTCCATTTTCTTGGATTTAATCTAAGCATCTTTATTTAAACAGCTTTGTGGTTTCGGTAACTTTGAATAGCTTTGTAACATCTGTGTGTCCTTTTTGTCCGTGTTGCTAAGCGGACAGAGCATTGGTATCTAGCTGAGAGAAATTGAGAGCAAGGAGGTGAGAAGGACATTTAAATCTTTCCTGCTTCCTTTTATATTACTTACAATATATTTACAAAAGACTATATATTACAGACTAATATTACATTTAGAACACATTTATTAAAACACAGCAATTCTAATTATATAAAAACCTGAAATAAAAAAACTCCAATAGAATTAGAACTAATTTTTACAAATAAAAACAAAAATGACAGATACAAATGATAATAAAAAATACACTGTATTTTTGAATACTAAATATACGTTTATATTCAGCACAGTTTATTAAAACCTATTAAGATCAGAAAAAAACTCAAAAATGGAAACCCAAAAAAGAAAAAAGCACCGTAATGAAATGCACAAATGGATTCGATCCCAACTAAATTCATGCGCTAAGAAAAATAGAAAACTCGAACGGTTTCCTTAAATGAGCTGCCTTATTGATAAAGCATTTTCAGCGCGTGCAGGATCAATCCTTTATCATTTTTAATTTTCCGCTCCGCTGCTTTGAGCTCGTGTGAGGAACACCAGGTGCTTCGAGGAGACAAGATGCCTTTAAAAAGGAGGACTTTAAAGAATAAATGTTTTAATCGAAGAAAAATATTTTTTCGCATGAATCAAAAAGAAAACATTCTTTAAAATAATTTGTACTCGGCACACTATTCAAAACAGTGGCGGCGTGTGAATGACATCTAGGCCGTTTTATTAATTTTTTTATAAACTCACGTTTGTTCATAAAATGTGCAGAATAAAATCGCACATATTTTTACGATGCATAAACGAATAAAGCTAATTTCTGCATTGCTGTAGCCTACCTCACTGTCTTGCTATGAGGAGGACCAGTGAGCAAGCGAGAGAGAGAGAGAGAGAGAGAGAGAGAGAGAGAAAGAGAGAGCACGAAAGTTTTTTTAATGCCATTCCAATGCGCTCGGCCGTGTCATAAGAGATCAACAAAAATACACACCATTCCTTTTATCGTCTCTGGTTCTCTCGTGTTTTTTGTATCTGTCCATCGGTCTCTCGCACTACAGAGACGTAAAAAACATGTGTTTCATGGACCATGGCACCTGCTACCGATTAAACTGGGACTATGGATCCAAAAAAATCTCTCATGCTGGACTTGTAATATTAAGTCCTGGCTTTTGCAGGTGTTGACTGGACAAAACGCCACCCAAGTTAATACACTGAAGGTCGTTTGATGGCACGCGTATGACAGTCGCACGCGCATCTGCCAGCGTCGCGAGCTACCAAATCTGCCACACACAGAACCACTTCTTGAGCATCTCTGCTTCTGGAAAATTCTACATCGCCTGCCTTATATTTTCTGGAAAGTTCTCGTTTTAACGATCGATTAAACAATACGAGTGAAGCTAGACTGAAAAGCTTTGCGCGTGCCGGTGGTGAGGGCGCAGAGCGCGAGGAGTTTGGGCACGAGAAGACATCCTCAGCGCCACATTTAAGACTTTCATACAGCATATGCCACAAACACAAATACAACAACATCTCTATCGGAACTGACTTACCGATCAGCATGTTGTGAAAGGTAGCCTATCCTGGTTTCCAAAAAGAAACCAACCAAAAGAAAAAATAATCAGCGCAGGAAAATCAGAACGGTTGATAAATACTCTCCGACAGTTTGAAATGTGTCTTTTCCCCTCAGATTTCTCACTCTTCGATGAGTCTCACTCTTGTTTCTGGTCTTAGAGTTGATGTGTCAGAAGAAACGTTACACACGCTCGCCACTCAGTGCTCCGCTGATCTGCGCGCCTCGACGGGGAACGGGAGGAGGAGGAGGAGGAGGAGAGACTATGATCGACAGTCTTTTACCCCCATCTACTCCCCCTCCACCACTACCACCTCCTCTCGCTCTTTTTGCTGCCTGCCGCTTAACCTGAACGAACGGCACAGATGGGAAAATTAGCTGGTGCTATTTTCTCCTTTCATGGTCCTTGATTTCAACTAAATAATTCTGTGCGCGTCTGTGAAAGGTGGGGGGTATTTTTCCACCTCCAACAATTCTAGATCATTTAGCACACATACTCTTAATAAGACATTTACTGTTCTAGAATGAAACGGTATGTTGAAGCAAAAATGCTTGTTTTAAGGCAAAAACCAGTCAGTTAATGTTGCCAAGAACGGCTACACTTTATTTGAAGGTGTCCTTGTTACAGTGTAATTATAGATTTAAGTACTGAGTAATATTAACTACATGTATTTACAATATGTGACCCTGGATCACAAAACCAGTCATAAGTAGCACAGGTATATTTGTAGAAATATATCCAATACATTGTATGGGTCAAAATTATAGATTTTTCTTTTATGACAAAAATCATTAGGATATTAAGTAAAGATCATGTTCCATGAAGATATATATATTTTAATTTCCTACCGTAAATATATCAAAACGTAATTTTTGTTTGGTAATATGCATTACCAAGAACTTCATTTGGTCAACTGTAAAGGCGATTTTATCAATATTTAGATATTTTTGCACCCTCAGATTCCAGATTTTCAAATGTTATTTTTAGCCAAACACTGTCCTATCCTAACAAACCATACATCAATAGAAAGCTTATTTATTCAGCTTTCAGATGCTGTATAAATCTCAATTTCAAAAAATTGACCCTTATGACTGGTTTTGTGCTCCAGGGTCACATATGGTTAGGGTTAGGATTAGGGGTTGGTTTAGGATTACTTGCATGTAATTATGCATAATGTATTGTTATTATAATAGTAAGTACATGTAACCTGTGTAACAAGAACACCTTAAAATAAAGTGTCACCCCAAGAACTATATAAGCGTCAACAACCAACTCACGATAAAGTTATGTAGTCTGCCACTTTAAATGATCGAGCTCTTTAAAGTTGGGTGGATTCTGATTGGCAGTCAATGATTTTATCGTTCATCAGCTGAAAAAAAATCACTCTTTTGTGCGTTTCCCAAAAGCAACTATGGTTGCAATTTCCATCGTTACCAATAGTTAAATTAAATCATAGCTAGCGATGCTTTTGGGAAACGTCCTTTTTGAAGTTATTACAATCATAACGTTCCTGTGGACATGTGTAACGTTACCTTTATAGCAGTGTTGTAATTCTTAGAATTATGATTATTTAAACTTTTATAGTTATCATTTATCATCCTTGATTTGAAAGGCCTTCAGTTTGTTTGTTTGTTTTCTCCATCAAAAAATATAGTTCCAAAAGAAGCCAAAGCGTGAAGTTGAAACCAAGCTAGAACAGCATATGTGTAAAGCAGCAGAGATTTATTGCGTCCATAAAATCGTCAACTATCAGAGTAGGTATTACATTCAGTGAATAACTTACTTTGCAATCATTAAAACAATCTACATAAAGTACGCATGAGTTTAGTATGAATACAATCAGGAGATAGTACATTCACCATGTTGCCACTGTCAGGGTTAGTCAGGGTACTTCACCAGAATTTATGAATCCACCTGGACTCAAAAGATGCTTCATTGGATGTTTACTTCGGAATCTTTTTTGCCTACCATTTTATAAATACAGCCAATTCAGACACACTACTCATGTCACATCTTTTTGCATGCTATAAAGTAGATTCTCCCATCTTAAATCATTCTATAAGCACTTGGCTTCAGCTCCACTCCAGGTTTTACATTGACCAGAGACTAACATTTTGTCTTTTCGGAAAACTCAACTTCCTATTCTGCACGACTCACATACTTTGGTCTGGAACAGTGAACAAGCAGAATAAGCATCGGCAATGCAGTCTGTGAATGATTGGGGGAGATTAGAAACTGAACAGGACATTTTGGTGTAAATATTTCAGGCCATAAATCTGTTGGCTGGCACTTATTACAGCATGGTACTGTATCTGCATCAGTGCTCTGGGGTATTTGGATCCCAGCCTGAGGACCCCCTACTGGTGCCATAAACACCTCTCCCTCACGAAGCTAGAGTTTCCCCTGGAGGTCTCTGAGCTCTTTTCGGAAAACTTAACTTCCTATTCTGCACGACTCACATACTTTGGTCTGAAACAGTGAACAAGCAGAATAAGCATCGGCAATGCAGTCTGTGAATGATTGGGGGAGATTAGAAACTGAACAGGACATTTTGGTGTAAATATTTCAGGCCATATATCTGTTGGCTGGCACTTATTACAGCATGGTACTGTATCTGCATCAGTGCTCTGGGGTATTTGGATCCCAGCCTGAGGACCCCCTACTGGTGCCATAAACACCTCTCCCTCACGAAGCTAGAGTTTCCCCTGGAGGTCTCTGAGCATCAGTGGGGGTTTGCAGTGGTCACTTGTTGTTTCAGCACTGCAGAGTGGGCTGTTTGTGACACATGACTAGAAAGAAAAGAAGTGATCTACATCTATGAATACATTATTCAATTCTTTAACACATATACTTTAAAATTGCATTTCTGCATCTGTGATCTTATTTTTACCACAACATTATCAACCAAAAATGAATTCCATCACTTCCAGGTGTATGTACTGTGTTCATGAGTCGTCTCGCTTAGCATATGTTACGTAATATTGTAGACATAGCACAAACAGTGATCAGATGTATGCCGGTTCTGTGTGCATGTGTGTGTATGTGTGTTACAGTTTGCTCAGCCTGAAGCTCTGAACACTGAGAAATTAGCGGAGACAGCTGTGCCCTCTTCCTGCCAAAATACTTCCGCCATCCATCCATCCACACACATGGATTAGTGTTTGTCTGTGCTGTGCCCAAGTAACAGAACTATATAATACAATAAATGATTCAGCCTCTTTAAGAGCATCAAAATAGAATTCTCATCTCTCAGTTTAGATAAACAAATAGTTTGCCTAAAATAAAAATGTATTCATTATTTACTCACTCTCATATTGTTTCAAACCACTCTCATGGTATTTTTTCCATGGTACACACACAAATGTTGGGTTTCAATGTTTTATGGGGAATCTCCATAGGCGTAATGTTTTTTCTACTGTACAAACTGTATTTTCTATCGCCCTACACCAACCCTACACCTAAACCCACCCCTCACAGCAAACTTTGTGCATTTTTAGATTTTCAAAAAACTTTATTCTGTATGATTTATAAGCTTGTTTCCTCATGGGGACTAAAAAAAGGCCCCAATAAGGCCAAGGATTTCGGATATTGCCATCTTTGTGGGGACATTTTGTCTCCATAATGTAGGGTTTACCAGGACCACACACACACACACACACATTTTTTTTTCGGATTCAAATTTCCCCTTTGTGGGGACATTTTGTCTCCATAATGTAGGGTTTACCAGGACCACACACACACACACACACACACATATACATGTTTCCGTGAATTGTGGGGACTTTCCATAGACTTCTATTACTTTTATACTGACCAAACGATATTTTCTATCCCCTAACCCTAAACCTACCCCTTACAGAAAACCTGTTTGCATTGTTACACTTTCAGATAAACATAATTTACTATTTTTAATACATATATATTTTTTTATATTTTTAAAATAATATTACATTTAAAAGATCTTCTACATAGATCTATTTCATACAACAACAACTTATAGTGACGATGGACTGTCAAGCTCAAAGACAACAACTACAACAATAACAACAAAAAACAAACAAAAAACATTAGGGTAAGTAAATAATTACAAAATATAATTTTTTGGGGTGAACTATGCCTTTAAACTACACCAACGGTCAAAAATAAACTATATACAGTACATGTCTCACAATTGCTTGAGCAAAATGTATAGAATATTGAGTACTTTTCAAAAGTCCTCAAAAGTCAAAACTGTTCTTGAATCATTTGAATAATTCAGCAATTAGTCTTCAAACCTTCAGTATCCCAGAGTGCAGTAGGGCGTATTACAAGAGGTGATGGGCAGGTGAAGGAGGAAGTGATTTACTCCTCCAGTAGCGTTAAGAGTCTATTACAGCTGCAGACAGACATTCAGAGCGGTATCATGACCTTAGCGTATCGCTCAGTGGAAATCCTTTCAGCTGAAAATATGGCTGATGTAAATAAAGCAGCCTGCCAATCAATTCCATCATTCAGAACAAGTGAAACACACCTACCATACGGCAGCTTTTGGCTATATTTAAATGGTACAGTAAGCATTTCATTTCTAATGAGGCAGCCTTTGTTATCTTGTTTCCTTTCTTAATTTACTTGCACCTTTTAATCCAAATGGCTGGTACGAGCACATGGAAGCATCTCACTGTCTGGACATGCTAGTCTGCTAGTCCATCTGCCTCCTCCACACTTGCACAGGTCCAAGTGAGTCTGAATGGTAAGGCGGGCTGTCAAACAGAAAAACTGCTGATGAGGTCAAGAGAGAAACTGGCAGCTTGAGATTTTCAAGGTTGACAATATTTCCCTTTGCTTAGGGAATAATAAAGCTATCTCAAAAATTTTTTTGACTGCTGTTCATCATAAGTAGTGACTATTGCTGTCGTGTTTAATAGCTAAACAACAAATAAACACACAAGATTTGTATTACTCTTTATGCTATCATGTGTTACACTAAAAAGTGTTTGATTTTTAAATTAAATTCTAAGACTAAAATTACATTGTGACTAGAAATTATCTATTTTTTTTATAAAATAAAAAATATTGGGCTGTTTTACATGAAAATACTACTTCAGTTTTTCTACTTCAAAAGTTCATGTTTAATTCAATGTGTTACTTGCTGTTTCTTTGTAATTGAAAATTTACTAGCACTTTCTGAGATAAAAATGGTTTCTATACCATTTGTTCAGTGCAGTTCTATGCAGATTATTTCCTTTATACACATTTCAGTTTAATTTATCATTATTTTTCATAAGAAACATACATGGAGATGCGTAGATTTAAAATACCACCCAATGAATGCAAAACCTCTGCTGTAAAGTAGTGAATGAACATTTTGAGCACAACAATTTGACAGATTTAGGAACTGTGCGAACAAGTGCCACTAGCAAAAGGAATATGCGTGAGAGAAAGAGTTTTCACACACATAACCTGGAAAATCGAAGAACAAAAAGGCTTACAAACTAAAGCAAACAACATCCCACACTGCTGGCGCTCCTGCTGCATGACATTATGGAATAATGACAGGGGCTGGGGGGACGACAAAGAGAGCGAATACATATGTGTATTTAGAGACAGAGAATGGAAAAGAGAATGGAAAGAATGGAGCTCAAGTCTTAAGCACCTGGGAAAGAGAAACTGACAGACAAAGTGAGGGAGAGAGAGAGAGACTGGAAAACCAGTAAAAAGAAGTCCATAAAGCAGAATGTAAAGGTCAAGCAAAAGGAATGACTCTTGCAAGCATGATAGAAGCCATTCATTTCTAAGAATTTCTCCTTTTGTGTTCTAGAAAGATCGAGGTCAAACAGGTTTGGCGTGACATGAAAGTGAGTAAATGACTGAAATGTCATTTTTCAGTGAGCTACTCCTTTAACTTCTGAAAGAGACCGTGTGTGCGTACGAGAGAGTGAGAAAGAGATTTGTCACAGTCATGCACAACATTACCCCACTTTGATTAGATGATGAGATATATGCAACACACACAAGCACGCACAAAGACAGGCTGCTCTGCCAACATAGTGTCATATGGAGCTTGAGGTTGCTTCCTGAACATCATTTCCTGTGCGGGGCTGTCACTGACCATCAGAGCACTGAAGAGATCTGACACTGACAAGAGCCGACAGAGAAAAACACACACAACACAAACACCCCCTGACACAAACACACACATCAGAACACAAATGCTCACTGACACCAACACACACATAAACAACAACGCAATAAACACACAACTCTAACACACTACAACATTTACATTTTTAAAAGTTATACCAAACAGCACACCCAAAAATATTCTCAAAATCATAATATTATGACAATAAGCAACATCTACTAGCAGGTAATATTTTGATTAACAAAATACATGTAAATACATGAAAAAAAGAGTTTTTTTTAATAATTTGAATACATTAAATAGTATATTGTATATTACAAGTAATATAAAATGTTTATAATATACATTAAATATATAAAAGCTATGAAGATTTCTATTTCCAATCAATGCTATTCTTTTTGAGCTTTCTATTTTCTGAAAATAATGTATTACAGTTTCCACAAAAATATTAAGCAACACAACTGTTTAAACACTTATAATATTAATAAGTGTTTCTTGAGCACCAAATCAGCATATCAGAACGAATTCTGGAGGATCATGTGACACAGAAGACTTGAGTAATGATGCTGAAAATTCAGATTTGACATCATAGGAATACATTTTAAAATATTAAAAACAAAACAGTTATTTTAAACTGCAATAATATATATAAGCGTGGGGCCCGGTGTGACCGCACCAGTTGCACCTGCCTAAGGATGGCCCTGTATGTATGTATATATATATATATATATATATAATATATTTTTCTTAAATATATACATGCATGTGTTTTGTCAGGATTCTGGATTGTCTATGTTCTGTTTTGCCCGTTTCTGTTCTAGTGTCCCCTTATTTGGTCTTGTTCCTGTCCTCGTTTAGTTTAATTAGTCATCCCATACACCTGTGTCTTTGCAATTATCCTGTGTATTTAGCCCCAGTCTGTGCAGTCTGTGTTTGTCGGTTCTGAACATCTTTGTGCTACGTGTGACTCCTGGCTACCCTGTGTTTCCTCCTGTGGATCATTAAAGACTGTTCTGTGTGAAATCCCTCGTTTCCTCGCTCCTAACAATAGGCAACCGTGACAGAAGAACCGACCGACAAACAGTTTATTGCATGTTTCCCCTCCGTATTGTTTCCGTGTTTTCCTCAGTGTCTTTTTTTCCCATTGTGCTCCGTGTATAGATCCCTTCACCCGCCCGGAGTACCTCTTCCTCCTGCTGGAGCAGGGGGAGAGATCGCTCAAGGTCCACACCAAACTGTTCATGGTCCTTGCCAACCTCTCCAACTTCCCGGACGATGCGCTCTGTGCGTTCTATGATGCCAGCCTAAACTCGGCGTACAGAGTGCCGTCATCCAAGGAAGGCCCTCGAGCGAGTTTTGCCACCTTTGTGGAGTGGACACTGCGAGACACGGATCCCCATTCACCGTCTGTCCCGAGGGGGATCTTGCAAGTACCACTCCCAACCCAGAGCCCAGCCCACCATCTCCCCGCGATGCGGAGCACCAGCCCGAGCCCACCGTTGACGGAGAGCCATTTCTTGCCGCGATCAGCGAGCCAGCGCAAAGCCGAGCGACTGAGCAGAGGATTGGCCCGGACGCAGAGCTGAACCCGTCAGACCAGGTGCGAGAGCCGGCGACGATGCCCGTCACGAGGGAGAAAGCCACGGACGGTGTGAGTGCAGAGAGGAGCTCCGCCCTGGCCCGGACGCAGAGCTGAACCCGTCAGACCAGGTGCGAGAGCCGGCGACGATGCCCATCACGAGGGAGAAAGCCACGGACGGTGTGAGTGCAGAGAGGAGCTCCGCCCCCTGCACCGTGGCTGAGGGTCAGCTGAGTATAGCGTGGCGAATGTACCACACCAAAGAGGAGAGGGCTCCAGTCCCCGAATCCAGTCCAGAGCGCCCTCCAGTGCCCTCTCCTCCAGAGCGCCATCCTGTTCCCGTGTTCAGCCTAGAGGAGACTCCCGATCCAGAGTTTAGCACTGAATGCCCGGAGGCTCACAAATGCCTGCCCTCTCACCCGCTCCTCCACCGCTGTCGTCTGGCAGCCCCTCTGCTCGCCCTCAGCCCACCATCATTATGGTGTAAGCTCCGCGGATCTGCCATCCTCCAGCGTCGTCCCTTGGCTGGAGAATCCCTCACCTCCACCTTCAGCCTCCGAGGCCCGGACTCCGCCTCGGCCCATAGACCCAGCGGCTCCACCTCGGCTCCTAGCTCCCTCGCTTCCATCTGTCACCCGTCGATCCACCGGGCTCCCTCGTCCCTCCGGCTCCGCCTTGGTCGGGCGTCGACCTGCCATCGCCTCAGAACTCCACTCCTCGGCTGCACCTCGTCGATCCGTCCCACCGGCTCTATTGGGCTCCTTCCTCCCGCCAGCACCACCTTGGTCCTCAGTCGCTCCGGCTCCACCGCGGATCTCCGCCTCGGTTGCCAGAGCCCTCGGCTCCACCCTGGCCCCCCGGATCCTCGCCATCCCTCTGGCTCATTGGCTCTCTGCCTCGGGCTCCTCCACCACCTGCTCCGCCGCCGTTGGTCGGCCCCCTGGATTCGGCGGCCATTGCTCCTCCATGGCTCCTCCCTCCGTCGGCTCCACCGTGGGCCGCCATCATGGCTGTGGCCTGGGTCCTGCTTGGCTCCTCCTGCTCCGGGCCCCTCCTGTCTCATCCCTCCTTCATTGCCTCCCTGGTCTCTGTCTGTCGGCCCCCTCCCGGGTGTCTGTCCTCCTCCTGAGCCTCCTCCTTAGTTCCCCCCCCCTCTCTGTTCTACGGTGCGAGGACGCACCTTTCGGGAGGGGGGCGATATGTCAGGATTCTGGATTGTCTATGTTCTGTTTTGCCCCCGTTTCTGTTCTAGTGTTCCCTTATTTGGTCTTGTTCTTGTCCACGTTTAGTTTAAATAGTCATCCCATACACCTGTATCTTCCCAATTATCCTGAATATTTAGCCCCAGTCTGCGCAGTCTGTGTTTGTCGGTTCTGAACGTCTTTGTACTACGTGTGACTCCTGGCTACCATGTGTTTCCTCCTGTGGATCATTAAAGACTGTTCTGTGTGAAATCCCTCATTTCCTCGCTCCTAACAGTAGGCAACCGTGACATGTTTGTATTTACATATACAAAATAATATACACACATATATTATGCAAACAAAAACTTAGCACTAATATATTTATATATATATAATAAATAAACAAAAAACACAATACAGAATAGAGATATGTTAGTCTTTTTTTAATATAAATATTTTATGGTGGTTTAAAAAGATATTCAGAACATTATAAAATAATGACAATATTGACAATATTTTAAAATAAAACATGATGGATTATGCGTTCAAAGTGTGCATGGGTATTCACATCCTTTCTGCAACATTCAAATGAACATCCCATAATATGGGTGTCACGATGAATCTGAAGTGATTTGATGAGAATGTAAAACCTGAATATTTCACAGCAGCATATTAGCCTGAGTCAAACGCATATACTCCAGTGACCTGCGCTCAATGTCACACATGCGCACACACACTCACACTGGACCCCTCTTTGTTCTGGGGCAGCATCTGTTTGGTCTGATAAAGGGATTAGGACATCCATTCCCCTGACCAGCCAATGGGGTTTAACCACACTGAGAATAACAGTATGAGTTTGTGTGTGTATGTGTGAGAGACGCCATCAGAAACATAGGAGGAAGACTAGAAGTGTGCTGTTGTTTTTTCTCATGGTGTGTGTCTTCAAATCCAGATTGTGCCATTTTTCGCCTGAATGAGAGAAATGATGAAATCCTAATTACACGCTACAGACATCACCCCAAGCAAAGACTCGTTCAGTCAAGCGCTGCCCAACAAAGCACGCGCTTGCAACCCTTAGCCTTCACGACTCGACTCCAGTACATTCCTCTCTCTGTCCTTCCTCTTCATCGGCATGAAGAGAGTTGTTGCGCAGCTACAACATAAGAACAGCCGTGTATAATTGGGAAAATAATTAAATGTCAACAAAAACGCACACACACAAACTCCACCTTGTGCACGCTGATGAACATTGATGTGTAATAGAGTGGAGTGATTTGTCCGCTGTCGGTTCAGGGAATCATAGGAAGAGTTCCTGACACGACATATTATGCCCTTGTGATTTAATACACTGATGACGATGAAGACGGTGATGATGATGCTGATGACAATGGCCATGATGCTAATGGTGGTGATGTAAATGCCTCTATGATGATCCAGCGCCATGACCAATATGTTTCTGGATCAGATTGTTTTTAGTAATAAATACTCTTTTGCTCTCTCTCTTCGTTTATTTCACCCTCTGTTCCTGTCGTTCTGCCATACTTTATCATTAACTGCAGCCACCCGGATCAGCCAACCGGAAAATTTTCATCATGAAACACTAACTCATCTGCATAATACAGCCCCATTCGCTCACTCCCCGTGCATAAATTAATACATGAATAACAATGAAAGACCCAGTGTCGCTCTCTGAACTGAATGTGACGGTCCTTTGGTAAAGTGTTACGCTGTGAAATATCCTCACGCTTGAGTGTGCTCCAAGGTTGAATCCGTACACTCTCTGTGTGTGTGCTGTAATTAATTTGTCTGACCTCTAGTTTTACATCTTAATAAACCGCAGAGTATATGCGACAAAATTTAACCGGACGTGCGTCATAATTGTGACTTTAAATTACTGTACATTTTGTGCACAGTAATCTATTGTTGAATTTCTGAGAAGTGTAAAAGCTTTGCTGTTTGACTGACCAATTGCAGATAAGGGGACAGTTGGAGTGCTTGACAACTTCATTAATTTAGAATTTCTGTTTGATGGTCTAAATGAATAAATAAAGTCACAAACAGTTTTACCAACAATTCAAACTTTTTAATAGCCTACAAGAAAAATAAGTAATTATTATTTCATTTCATAAATCATTATTTGTGTGGTATTATTATAATGGCCACAAATAACATCACCTTAAAAAAAAAGTTAAAATCTGTTGGACATTGAACTCTTCCATCTTCTTCTCAGAGAAGCGACATTAGACCACGTGAAGAGTAATAGGGTGAAACAATGAAAAAAGAGAGAAGCTGTGAATAATCAAATAAAAAATGGTGATAAAAGAGGAAAGTCAAAGGAAGAAAGAGAGAGAGAGAGATTGAGAGAGTACACTGGAATGGTAGAAAAACGCAGCTGTGCAGACACAATCATGCAGAAAATTTCAGCCTTTAATAAATCTCTCTCTCTCTCACAGACACACACACAGAGTCGCTATAATCCAATACCTCACGCTGCATTAGAGGAGACCAGAGACGGACAGCATGAAAGACAGAGAAAGACAAACAGAGGAGCAGAATAAACATGCAAAACACAATTACACAACACACACAGATGAAGCACTGTACCAAAAAATACCAGCAAGTGTTCACTAAAGCAAACATTGGTATAAATGACAATACTGTACACACACTTACGTAAATTTGCTATTTAGCAGCCACCTTTCATCTAAAGAGCTTTACAATACAACACAATACTATACTCTTGAAGAGGCTTCAGGATAAGTGGCTGGCTAAAGGTCACAATTATTAGCAGCTTGGTTTTGGTTTTTTACCAAACAATGTAGATACCAATATCGAGAGAGCAGGCCATGGCAATATAAAGGCCTTATATATGTAATTTTAAATAAATATTTTAAATGCATTTCAAATGATGTAACTTCATATTTTTAAAGATTCAAATGTATCCATTTCATAGCATATATGAGCAATATCACACCAGTAGCAGTGCCTTAGGAAATCACAGCGTGCTGATACAGCGATATCTTACGGCTACGAGTGTGACATTGCGTTAATACAACAGTTCAACGGCACGAGTGTGTAAATACATAAGAAACAACAACGTAGTGTTTTTAAAAGCCCTCTTTTGTGCAGAACTACTTCCGCTCGCCACGGATTCAAATCTAAAGTTGACAGTTTAACAGCTGAGCCCAAGCCTCTGTTACTAATTCGAAAATTCTGTGAAGGAAAGTAGAGTTGATTCATTGAAAAATTATATTACTGTATTAAAAGCTCACTGTATTATGTGTAGTAGAGTATTATGAGAGAGACTGACTGAACGAGTGTGATTACCTGCATCTGATACAGCATTCATTCTTCAGCTCAATCTCATATTCACAATAAAACATTAGTTTGAATATCCGCTGAGGAAAGCGATATCTTTGTCATACTATCCTTTCATCTGTTAAGGGTGATTTCCATTGAGAGCATTGCTCAGTGCATTTGTTGGCTGCTTCTTACAAGCTGTTGTTGAAAGTAAAAATAACCCCCTCTTTCAATATAAAAGCCTTTACTGCTGACTCACTCATAAAAACACTCATGGTCTCTTGTCGCCATCTAATGGCAAAATAATGTAACTAAAATCACCATCACAAACACACACACACACAGTTTCTCAATACTAAATACCATTATTAAATACTATTATTTATATAAAATAATATTTATTGAATAATAATATTTATTTAACAACAACAACAGCCATCATAAAAGTTGCTAGGCAATTCAGTCAAAAGAACAAAGGCAGCACTCTGATATACAGCATTAACGTTATCTATAAAATATAATGTGATGAGATTTTGCCCTCAGCCGAAACTATTTGCTCTGGAACAAATAATAGATTAATAAGACTTACTGATTTACCCAAAACAAATTATATATCATGTTTAACCACTATAGAGACATCAGAGCCAGATGTAAATTCCAGAAGAACTGGCTGAGGTGAGGCGCTCTCGGCGGGTTTATGAACTGAAGCCCTGGAACTCACACCTCCAAAAACGTTGAAGCAAATTTTCACATTTTTATTTACAAACTGCATATTTGAAGTCTGAACAACTACATTCTTGTCACTGGCCAGGATATACATCTATCATATATAGTCATAATGGTTAGCAGGATTGATGCTAAGGATTGATAGTAAGCAGGATTGAGGATGTCAGAAATTCTTCAGATTGAGGCTGAAACTATGGTGTTAGCGGATTTATCTTTACTCACAAATACACAGCAGATCTACTATGTACCGCTTTTTTGAGTGTGTATGTGTGTGTCCAGGGCAGCCTGAGAGAAGATTGCTAATCTCAGCAGTCACATTACGTAGCATACCCATGATGCACCTGTCTGGGGATTGGGATGGTGGGGGTGTTGAGATAAGGGGAAGGACAGATAAGAATGAGGTAAAATGAAGAACGAGAGAGAAGAGTTGGAAAATAAAGAGAAAAGGGTAGAGGGGGAAATTTGTTTTTAGAGAGAAATAGATGGGGTGAAGTAAAATTGTCTGTCAGCTAGAGTGGACCGTTAACAAATGTGGACAAAAGCAGATGCTCAGAGGGATTTAAACATACAGAGTCTTGTATAGCCATTGTTCATGTATGCAAACAATTCCAAAACAGACTGACTATAATTATTTAAATGGAACAAAATAAAAGGTAGATATGATATCCCTGCAAGCACATATTCATCTTACCCTCCTCATGGCATGTGTGTGTGTGTGTGTGTGCAGTCATGCTGATTATGTAGGTTTGAGTACAGGGGCCTGGAGGAGTCAACAGAAGGTGAGCAGTGATAAGACTCTTACTTAGCGTGTCTGTGTGTGTGTGTTTGAGTGTCGCCGTAAATCAAGTTTCCAGGCTTTTGCCTTTCCCTAATGACATGAAAGTGAAACACAAACACACACACACACACACACACAAACACGTCAACACAAACGCATTTAATTTTTCTAAAACTGATTTTCAGTTTTACCATAGGCAATCTAGAATTTAGTTTTAACTGTTAAGTAGAATGACTTCTAAAATGTATAAAAAGTATAATACAGTGAGTTCTGGAATGCGTATAATTTAAAATACACTCATTTTATTGTATTGAGTTTATTATCATGTTCAACGTTGTTTTGAGTTAATTGAGTCAAATATTGCGACACACTACCAGGCCGTGGAAGAATTGCTACCAAGTCGCAAGAACATTCTGGGAAAAATGTGTATAGATATGACATTATTTTATTTATTGCACCGCGCGTTAATGACTGTTCTAATTATTCTGTATTTTCATTGTATTTTCATTTTCATTAATTGATATGAAGTAGCAATTTGATGATTTCATGTTAAATTAGTAAATGAAAGATTGCTGTGATCTGTCATATATTAGGGGTTTAAAGGTGCAGTAGGAGATCTTGGAAAATGCTAACTTTAGCTTGATAGCACTGAAAGCGAACATCCCACCCTCCCTGCAATCGCCGTCCAAAGCCACGCCCCCTGAACGCATATACGCTCACAGACCATAATACCAGAGACAACATTACTACAATAGGCTACATCAGTGGTTCCCAATTCCAGTTTGAAGTGAGCATATGTTCCATACAAAGGGTATTAAAGTGTGCGAGACGTAAATTTAAATAGTATTTATTTACAGAGGTATATTATGTCACACTTCACACTTCTCTAGTAAGTTTCGCCTGTGTGTGAAGACGCTGCGCAGCGCAAATCCGTGAATGAATGTCCTGAAGTGAAGTAAACTTCAATGGATTTCCCCTGCTCAGGGAGTAGGGAGCAATGGACATTGAATAGGGATCATATCGATCGGAACACAGTTCATGCACGTAGCTCACTTCTAACGAGCCGGTTAACGGCGCTTTTCCACTGCATGGTACGGCTTCATGGTTCACTTTTGGGGGGTTTTCCACTGGGTACAGTGCCTGTTACCTGGTACTTTTTTTAGTACCACCTCGGTTGAGGTTCCAAGTGAACCGTACCGTTACCATAACATGACGTGTAAACTCTGCTGATCACTGATCAGAATCATCGGATCATGGAGAATCATCACTGAACTTGTGACACAAACACAACAGAACCACTAGATTTAAATCAGCACAGCCAGTGAAGGACCGAACGTAACCGTTTGAATGAGCGCACCTTTTTTTAACAACCAAAAAGTGGTTTTGTGGTCTGTTGAGGAAGTACAGACGTTCCTCTCATTGATAGCAGAGGAGCGGATCCAGCGAGAGCTTGATGGGGTGACATGGAATGAAAAAGTTTTTCAGGAGTCGTGGCAGTAGAGGGGGTTGTGAGGACTGGAATTGGGAACCACTGGGCTACATCATGTGTCATTCACCGGTGAGAAAACTTTAAAAGTACTACTACAATACCAGGAAGGAAGATCGGGTTGTTGATGTTTGTCTGCCATTCTCGCTCTGTCTGCACAGCGTGCGTGAACGCGCTGATGACGTATCCTGTCTGTGCGAACCGGGTGCGCAGAGGTATGCTAATACATACATTGACAGGCAGGTAGGAAAGCCAATTAAAACGCTTGGACCGATAATATTTTGAAAACTTAACCGCTTCGTGGTGTAAAAACGTTTGGAGACCCCTGCCTTACAGTATATTACACAACAGTTCCCATGCAGTGTCCCAGACAAGCTGCAAGTCAAATAATTAAAGAATAATTGTATTATTTTTAAGCAATAAGTAATTACTAAGTGACTGTTAAAAATTATGTTTTATAGTATGTATGTGTGTGTAGTATAAATGAAATTCAGATTTACTACATCCACCATGTAGGATTTGGTAGCAAAACAATGCAACGCTGGTAGGTCACATAATATTCACAACTCCTCTCCTGTGGCCTCATGGGATATTTGAGCATCCATCGGATGCACAAAATATCACCTGTAATAATAGGGAATCTGGGTACTTTCATCTGCAGTTTTATGAATACTGTAAATTTGGACATGCTCTTTTTTGTGTAGTAAATAGTAGGCAAGTATGCATATTTGGATACAGCTCAAATGACTGTTTTAATAGTGAATCACTGAATCATTCACTCAAATAATTTGTTTAATAATGCATTGCCTTTCATTAGAAAATATTTTTAAAAAGACAGTAATTGTCAATATTTTTAATGCATTTAAATAAATTCAAAAAATTAATTTGTGTTTATGGCATTTGTTTATTTGTATTTATTTATCATGGACAACCAATTACATTACTCTCAAAAATGGCTATTACCCAAAATGACCACATTTTTATTTCTTCTTGCTCATGTTCGAAATGTTTTGATTCTCTCACAAAATTAAGGAACTGTAGCTAATGATGCAGCATTACTGGCTACTGAACTGTGCTGTATAGTGCCGTCCATTTAAAATGAGAAAGATGCATACAGTACTGAAGGAGTCAGTCACAGTTTTGTGTATGCAAGCAGATGTGTTATGTGTGTGTAGCTTCAGTTAGGCTTCAGGCATTGCTGTAAGCTCATGGGAAAGGTTGTCCAGTCTAATTTGACTTCTATTATGCTGTCGAACATTAGCAGAATGGCTAATCAATGAGCCTTTATATCTTAGTGCTTGAATGCAAACACGCACACTCACACATAGGCAAGCATTTCAGAAGTTCCCCGTAAACAACATACAGCTTCACCATGTAGAATCGTGCACCCTGACACGCTCGCACACAAAAACTGCATAAAATCTAGATGGCTCTGAGACCGTGAGTGCCTGTACCCCGTTGCTGAAGGGGGCGTCGCCACGTTGAGCATTTCCATGGTGAACATGTTCGGTTGCTATGTAATTATGGCCTATTTGTATGAGAGCCGGCACCTGAAGTGGGTCTGACTGCTGCTCATATGATTGGCCGTGCATGCGTGTGTCTTTATGTGTAAGAATCAACCGCATGGAAGTTAGCTTTAATTTCACATTTGCATTACAAGAGAAGGGAAATTATGTTTGCAGGCCTGTGTCTCGAGTGTGTGGCATTTGCATGTACTTGCTGTCTGTGCAGGTTTATGCAGAGCTCTGTTTTTGTGTGCGAGGACAAACGTGTTACTGGATTATTCTACTGTTGTTCAAATAATTTGGCAAATTCCACCTCCAATCACGTGATTCTGTCTGACTCCACCCATTTCTGGGGAAATAACGCTGCACGACACAAAGCTGCCACCAGCTGCCTAACTTTCTCTCCTGCAATTATCTCCAGACCGACATCTAGACTTACAGCTCCTTACTGCTCCTTCCTGACCTATCAGCTGGGCTTTAAAGCCGCATCACCATGGAAACATAAAAGCGAGTCGAGTCAAAATCACATATTAACTGCAGACGGACACAATGAGGTCTAAGGGTATGAATTACATGAAGATGCCTGTCAGACCCCCAGCTGACAACATGAAGGTGGTTGATTATGTTTTTAAAGCTGTATGCATGTCATATAAATATGAATTTGTCAATAACACCAAGTTGATACGTCCTGTGGCACTGGCAAAGATACAGATTTGTGTAGAAATTGTTTCTACATATTTAATACTAATATTAGGAAAAAAATATTAGGTGACCAAAAAATCTAAACACAGCATTTATTAAATATTGTGTGTTAAATGTTTGGACATAAATAGCGTGACATGATTTAGCCAAGTTGAACATGTTCCTGGATCAACAATCTTTGTTGGTCCTGAAGCAACATTGCTATCACAATCATAGGGGAAACCCTATTACAACTTGTACCCCTAACTTAAGGGTGAAATAAAATATATAAAATATAATAAAAATAAAATAAATAAAATTTAAATAAATTGACATATAAAATAAAATGACATTAAAAAATAAATAAAATAAAATAAAATAAAAATGTCTTTGACTTACAGCCATAGTTTTAAACATTTTCTTCAGGTTTATACATCTAACAGTAACCTAATAGTAGGTAGAAAATCAGTGTTAGCTTAAAGGGGTCATATGATGCGATTTAAATTTTTCCTTTCTCTTTGGAGTGTTACAAGCTCTTGGTGCATAAAGAAGATCTGTAAAGTTGCAAAGACTAAAGTCTCAAATCCAAAGAGATATTCTTTATAAAAGTTAAGAGTCAGCCACGCCTACCTATAACGACTCGTTCTAACACGCCCCCACATACCTACGTCGCTATGTGGGAAGATTTGCATAACGCCGCCCAAATGTTCACGCAAAGAAAGAAGGCGTAACTTTTATTCTCACTGTAGTTTTGTTGTTGCCGCCACCACCATGTCCTAAAGACGCTGTGTGCTTCGTTGTGAAAGCGAAACTACTTTGTTTGGTCTTCCAAAAGAGGACGATATCTGCTTCGTCATGCCTAGAGCTGATCCGTGCTGGTCGCTGAGGAAATACTACAACTTTGCGCTGTGGATCGCCGGATCGGCTTTTACCGTGGACGAAGAGTCCAGACCGGAGTCGTCACATGTCCTTCCGGACGCTCCTTCGCCGAAATTGCCAGCCGTGCCGTTCTCAAGGCCACTCCTCTGCTCAGTACTCACTCTAACCCTCCCGCCGTTCCTCACTTTATCCCCCGGCCTCTGCTGACTGTAGGCCGTGGTGTGTGACGCTGTTTCGTTGTGAAAGCGAAACTACTTTGTTTGGCTTTCCAAAAAATGGACATGACTAGAAATCAGTGGTTAAGTTGTATTTACAACACTGTTCCAGAACACTTCATCCCAAATATTCGGATGTGTGCAGCACATTTTATGGAGGACTGTTTCCTGGAAGAGTAGACTACAATGCCGGCTGTTCTGACTCAAAGACTGTAAGTACGTCTTTTATATTTTTTTATTTAAAGCGAGTTTTTTGGGCAGTGTAGAGTAGTGCTTGTTGTTTGTCATTTCTCCGATCACAAATGCAGACATGGTTTTATGTTTACACGGCGCGATGCAACGCAACGCGTAAAAAGACAGTATAAGTCATTATAATACATAATTATGTCCCCAATGAATGCAACGAATGCCTCGTTTATAATGGGTTTTCATGTTTTTGAATCATTGCTCCGGCCTGACAGGGCATCATCACAATATGGTAAGGGGCGTAACATTTCCGTCACACGCTTGAGGTATTCGGCCAATCACAACGCACTAGATAGCTGGCCAATCACAGCACACCTCACTTTTTCAGACCGATGAGCTTTGTAAAAATCGACGCGTTTCAGGAAGGTGGGGCATAGAGGAGAATCAATAATGTACAGTATGTGGAAAATAATGTGTTTTTTTAACCTTAAACCGCATAAACACATTTCATTACACCAAATACACAAAATAATGTTCTTTTTAGCAGCATCATATGACCCCTTTAATAGAAACTAAATATTTTACAGGTAACGTTTTCCACAGTATAAATGTGGTCTTTATACATTAAAATATGGCTGTCATTTGAGTTATCATTTTTGGGGTCTGTGGGATCAAAAAGTTAAGAATCCCCTGCTCAAAGCAACCCTTGAAATCAGAGGGAAATGATTGGCTGATAAAAATGTTGTTGCCCCAGCTCTACATCTAAACTTACACCTAAAATCTGATTGGTTGATAGGAATGTTGTCCTGCTTGGGTAAATCATGTTAAGCAACATGCACAAGAACATACAGTACACAGTGTGATTCACCCTAATAAATCATGTTCCCAGATACACATAATTTATTGGCCCTGGAACAACAAATCAGTAGCTTAAAACTATTCCCTAAATCAGAGGTCACCGATTTGTTGCCAGATAAGCACTTCCAGGATGTTGATCCAGGAACATGCCCAATTTGGGTGGATAATGTTAACCATGAAGCTCCAGTTTTTGAGCTCCAGTTATGACAGGAACACCAGAGAAAGACACACATATCATACCTGTGTTGTTGTTGTTTATGTGTTTGAGTCTTTTCTGGTGTGTTTTGCCATTGTAGTGTATCTGTGCTTGTGCTGCGGAGTTCAGCTGAATGTTGCACACTTCACAGAGTGTGTACGACCTGTGTTTGCGCTCCCGCTTCGGACGAGAGTTTATCGGTGGGGCTTCCAGTCTTGTAAACTCCACCCCTTCAGAGGACACACCCTCATGCCCAGTCTGTTCAATCAGTGACCCGTCTTCAACAGGACTCAACGGACGCTTCATTCCTAAAGAGAGTAGAAAAGTAATTTTAATTCATCTCAAATATTTTATGATCTCCATCTAAAAACCTTTTAAACCACATTTTCTCAATTTTATATTAATACAAAAAGTTTTCTCTGACTTCATACTAATTGCATTTTGAACAACTGATTTGTCACATCGAAGCAGCAGAATTATAAATGGTAAAAAAATAAATATGTACATATACAGACACACACACACACATTCAAAAATGTAGGGTTGGTAAGCTGTTTTAATGTTTTAAAGTCTCTTATGTTCACTAATGTTGCATTTAATTAAAAGTACAGTAAAACAGTAACATGACAGTAATTCTAAAATTAAAAGAACAATTTTCTATTTTATTATATTTTAAAATATAATTTATTCCTGTGATGCAAAGCTGAATTTTCAGCATCATTACTCCAGTCTTCAGTGTCATATGATCCTTCAGAAATTATTCTAATATGCTGAGAATATGCTTTTTGCCCCAGGATTCTTTGATGAACAATGTTCAAAAGAACAGTATTTACTTCAAATAAAAATCTTTTGTCACTTTGGATCAATTTAATGCATCCTTGATGTATGAAAATATTCATTTATTTCAAGGAAAAACTTACTGACCCTAAACGTTTGAACTGTAGTGTTTTCTGTTTATCGTTTTCTGACGATCTCTGGGGATTACAGCAGTGCTACTGACCGCCACTAGGGGGAGATATTCATCAACAATGCCCAGAACTGACTTTTTTTTTTACAGTTAAATACAGTCATATGTTATATATGACACTTTTTAACTTTATCTGCTTCTTAAAAATAATAATAAATTTAAAAAAATCTTTGCATGTAGCTCATGAATATCATTTTGTGCACCACTAGCCTACTATAGTAAACCCCATAATATCTGGATTTGTCTATCAAACACACACCTCACACAGACAAACATATACTACAGCATTTTACACATGCACACAGGCCCCATTGATCCAGCGCCTCCTTCTCTAAACACCACTCCCTGACCACAGAGCACAAACCCAAATCTGTCTCTGCCGCCCAAACATACTGTAAACCCACCCCACCCAACTCATAACACTCCAACTATGATTGGTTAAACATTACAACTAAAATAAAATGTGAAAATAAGTAAATCAATTAAAACACTCTTTCATTAACACATCTGCTCAGATTAAGAAGCAATGATTCTGTAAGGATTTTGACTTAAAACTGAGGGAAATGGACAGTAATAATCTGTCAGTGTTTTAATGATATTCCTCAGAAACTGCTGTTCCATTAATGACTTTATCCTTCATATTGTCGGCTGTTTGAGCTCTTTACTGCAGGGCTCAACAATATGGACGGCTGGGCCAGTGTGAGAGATTTTGCGGCCAGCTGAATGAACTGTCACTTACCTACTGAGCTTAGCTGCGTTGTCATAACATTTTACATTTATTGATTACCTTTATGTGTTTCTATTGTCTTAAAAACGTAATCATTTGAACATTGTTGTATGAACTGGGCTAGTATAAATATGTCACCAGGGAAACTAGGTTATCTAAATGGCAATCAAATATTGATAGAGACAAAGTTAATGTAGGTTTTGTTGAAATTGCAAGATTGTAAATAAAAATCAATAAACTGTTAAACCGTATGCTATAATTTCCCAGAAACAGTTTGTTTTTTGGTTACACACACACACACACATTGTACATATATAAAATGTACAGTATATAAATTTTATATGTGTGTGTGTGTGTCTGTTTGTGTACCTACTTGTACCCAAAACATATACACACACACACACACACACATACACACTATACACACGTATATAGCATAGCACAACAGTGTGTTGCTAAAAATAAAATGCTTAATTTTCATGAAGAAAGAAAATGTTAGTAGGGTGAAAGTACAAAAATCTACAGGGCCATCCAGAGCAGCAGGACAAAATACTTATTGTTGAGCTGCTGTTACTGCTGGTCATGTTGACATCATCGAAGATTCATTGAGCTCCTATTTGTCTTAGTTAAAGATCTGAAAAGAGCCCTGAGGTCACCCTGTCGTCTGGACACACAGCTGAAGGAGTGGCAGTGGATCAAGGAGAGGACTGTTAGCGATCTTCTGTGCTGTGCGTGTCTTGTTTCATGTCTTCTATCCACGTCTCCCCATGAGACCGCATCAATCAGAGTATGGAAATCCTGCTGAAAGTCACTCATATATAGGTACATGTGTGTATTTCTGTCACTCTTGCTCACACACGCAAACAAACAAATGCACAAACAGCAGGGCCGATTGTCAAGTGCTCCAAAAATACTCTACTGAAACAAGATATGACGTGGCCAACTTCTGAACAGAGCACCCTCCACAGATCAAGAGAATATAGCAGTCCTTCAGTTAGTAAATATAGTAAATATAGTCTGAGTAAAAATAAAATAAATAAATAAGCAAATATTATTATAAAAGTGTTATATTATTATTATTGAATTTAATTTTATTAAATGTATAAATTTAATTATAATAATTCCACTTGTACAGAACACTTTTTATTTTCATCGGTGCCACCACAAAAATGCTATTCTATTATTTTAATTTATCTGTACTGTTACTAAAAGCGAAAATGGAAAATAATAGACCTAATAAATAAACAACATATAATATATAATATAATATAAATCACAAATGTACATCACAAATATACATCACAAATTTGAATTGGGCATGCAAATTTTTCTCAGTTCTGTTCCTCTTTCCCCCTCAACTCTCCATAAAAAGCATGGGGGAAAAAATTGAAATCAGCCAGAGACAAACTCACAAATACAATTAACGAAAGACCTATATAAATTATACAGAAAAACACAGTTTGCCAAGTTGTTCAGTCTTTCTTTTTTTGCCTTATTATTTTCAGTTCTTTTCTGATCCCACTTGTAATTCCAAACTCTGAAAAGTTCGTCTGACTTCAGCACTTACATTCCAGCCAAATTGAAGATAGATAAGTGGTCATAAGTGGTGAAAGTGAAGATAAAATCAGCTCCAGAGTGCCACAGTAATATTTACTATGAGACACAATAAAGACATGTCAGTGAAAATATAATGTCTGCCAACAATTTTAAACTCAATTTAGCAAATGGAAGCTACAGCAGTTGTGTGCATGACATTACTAGCCACTGACGTTGTATGTTCAGATGAATCTATAACTGGCTGGTTGGGCTCTGGAATGAGTCTTCTGTTGCTTTTGCACTAAAGTGATGCTCTGTCTGGTTTGGAGACACAGCCCTGTGGAACACAATGAGTTGTGTGAACGGCTGACTGGATGCTCTCTCCCTAATAGGTTTTCTGAGGGCCGCTGGCATCACCAGTAGAGATGGGTGTGTTTGCTCAGGCCATGCTGTGTGTGTGTTTGTGAGAGGACATGTGTGCATTCAACTCAGTTGGGATGAGAATAAATTTGCATTTCATAGCTTTGCAACATCTGCTGTGTGTTTCATAACTTCAGTTTAATCCATGTTAAATTACTTTCTATATGATATGTGGGGTGTGTGAATTATTGTGTACAGTGTTTGAATTATCTTTATTTGGGGTTTTTTCCCACCACATATAAGTAGGGCGAATTTTCCGATTTTATCGATTGATTCAAATTTAATGTTTTGCCATGATTTTATTTTTTATAAATCGAGAAATCACAATTTTGAATAGAAATATTACCAAACGTTAGAATTATACACTTTGACAATATGCCAATGATAACAGTAAAGAGAAAAGAATGAACCGCATGTCAGTGCACATGATTAACCGCTGTGTGACATGCTCTGTGAAAGACAATAAGTAGAATATATCACTATAGGTGCCATTCACACAGAATGCACTTTTGTGTTGACAAAGATGTGACGCAGGCAGTGGAATAGGAAAAAATGCAAGAAGATGGGAGTTGAACTTTTTTAACTAGAGTGCCACATTTTTAGAATGCTGTTTTAGTCAAACTGAAACAGCTTTCCATGTTTACATAGAAAAACAATGGAAAGCAGCACAATCAAATAAAAAACCCTGTAAAGAAGTACTATTGTATGTCTGATATTTCATGTTTGCATCATGGTGACAGGCTGAAAGGATGCTGTTCATTGTTTTTACAGAACGCAGAGACGATGGAGTTTAACGAGTATGAGTCTTTATTGATCCAAACAGGGGCAACACAGGGCAGACAGGCACACTCACAAATCACCAAGTATAGACGACACCAGACAAAGGAACCAAGGCACAACACTTTAAATACAGAACTTAACGAGGGGTAATTACAAGACACAGGTGAATCAAATGACAAATCAATGAGAGGGAAAAAACTGGGTCACGGGGAGCACATGGGAGAAAACACATCAAAACAGGTCCATATTCCTGACAATAATAGTCTACTGGTGTTATACCTTCAGTCATTTTGAATTTGAATTACCTTGATTTTTGAGAATTTTTTAAAGCATTTTCCATGTATTATTTCTGAACATATAATATGTATAAGACAAGTTTGTACAAGATGTAGTTGTAGTTAATGCATCTTTTCTGCAAAGATATTTAACAAGTGATTTGTTTAACATTTACCTCATGTTGACAACTTCATGTGTGGTGCACTTGGAATAGAATTTTCTTTAACTAGAGGGTTAATAAAGAAAAAGTTACTTGAATCATGTTGTAGTTACATTTTCAAATTGACTAGTTAAAAAATCTTAAAAATCGAGAATCTGTCAAATGTTCTGAAATTATTGAGATTTTTTTTTGTGCCATATCACCCAGCCCTACATGTAAGGGTCAATGACATAAGAGTGGTCATGCTAAATAAATGGAAAAATCTTTTAAAAACGCTTAATGCAATTATCAAGTCATTATCAAAATGACCGATCAACAACCCCTTTTCCAGAATAGGGCTTTGCCTTCACACCTCGTACCTCAAGTACTCTGCTAAAACACATCTGTTTGGTTTTTATTATCATGTCTATCACACTGAAATCATGCGTTTTAAACCATATTAGTTTAAACTTCTGATATACGGTTTTCTGAGCGCACACATCCAAAGCACACACACAGAAAGCGACTGTCACGTGGCATGTGAGTACTAAACTACGTAGTAAGTTGTCTTTCATGTCTTATTGCGCTTAAACTGTCAAACAAACACAAGCTTATGTTAAAACACACGAGTTACAAAAACTGTCGGTTATGTCTGTGAAGGTAAACAGCTGGGAAAGAAATCACATGTTTATACTAGAGCTGAGTGGCAGCAGCGTAATTATACAGTAAATAAATCAATAAATCCACTGCTCTCTTGTCTCCTCTGAGGCTGAGACTCTAAATGATGTTCTGTACTCGTCAGTGCAGCCAAAGACAGAACAGTTAGTATGCTTTGCTTGAACTTTTGCCATGAAGTTTGAACTGGTGCATTGTTGTCGCTTGCGGAAAAACTTTTAAGCAGATTAAGGGGTGGAAATTTCATAAGATCTCCTTCCTACGTCACCAACGTCAAGTTGCATGAGCAGCCAATGAGCTGCTGCTCAATATTCAAATACTTGGCCAGCGCTTGACCTCCACCTTCCCCAGCTCCACCTGTCTGCTGCGGATTAATTTAATGTATGCTATATATGTGGGGTTATTTCATATATGTTAAGGCTTACGTAAGAGGCTTCTTTAAAAATAAAAAAAAACCTTACTAACCTCAAACTTTTGAAGAGTAGTATATATTTTTCAGGGTAAAAAGTATTTTTTTAGTTTTTAGTTAAGTTTTTATGTTTTTAATACAGATTTGAAAAAAAACATGATCAAGCCATTGTATGTTTGTAATGTATGCATTTTAAAGGGGTCATATGATGCGATTTCAAGTTTTCCTTTCTCTTTGGAGTGTTACAAGCTATTCGTGAATAGATAAGATCCCTAAAATTGCAAAGACTAAAGTCTAAAACCCAAAAAGATATTCTATATAAAAGTTAAGACTCGTTCACGCCCTCCTAAAATGCCTCGTTTAAACACGACCCCACGTGTCTACGTCACTGTGTGGGAAGATTTGCATAACACCGCCCAAATGTTCACGCAAAGAAAGAAGGCGTAACTTTGATTCTCACTGTAGTATTGTTGCCGCCGCTGCCATGTCGTGGAGATGCTGTGTGTTTTGTTATGAAAGCGAAACTACTTTGTTTGGTCTTCCAAAAGAGGACACAACTAGACATCAGTGGTTAAGTTGTATTTACAACACTGTTCCAGAACAGTTCAAACCAAATATTCAGATGTGTGCAGCGCATTTTACGGAGGATGTGGAATGTTTCCTGGGAGAGTAGCCTACAATGCCGGTGTTCTGACAAATAATGCTGACTCACAGCCTGTAAGTATGCTTTCATATTTAAAGGATTTGCCACTGATGATTCAAACGCGAGTTTTGAGCACTGTAGATTAGCGCTTGCTGTTTGTTGTTTCTCCGATCACAAATGCAGACATGGTTATGTTTACGCGGCGCGATGCAATGCAACGCGTAAAAAGACAGTATAAGTCATTATAATCAGTAATTATGTCCCCACTGGATGCTACAAATGCCTAGTTTATAATGGGTTTTATTGGTTTTGTCTCATTGCGCCGAGACACGGCATCACAGTATGGTAAGGGCCGTAACATTTCCGTCACATGCTTGAGGTATTCAGCCAATCACAACGCACTAGATAGCTGGCCAATCAGAGCACACCTCGCTTTTCAGAACGATGAGCTTGTAAAAATCGACGCGTTTCAGAAAGGCGGGGCATAGAGGAGAAACAATAATGTACAGCATGTGGAAAATTATGTGTTTTTTTAACCTTAAACCGCATAAACACATTTCATTACACCAAATACACCAAATAATGTTCTTTTTAACAACGTCATACGACCCCTTTAAATAAATGAAAAACAGACGTCATGTCACTGACCTATATGCAATCATTTCAAATGAATTCCAATTACATTTTTATACTGAAATACAGCCCAATTTAACACATAAAAGAGCAAGCATGATGCAGTGAGACATTCAGGTCTGATTATGCTAACAGATGCTGTATAGATCATGGAGGTTTGTGAAGAGCACGATCTGTCCAGGTCTCCTGTCTCTGAGCTTTACAACACCACAGAACATCATTATAAATTCAGAATTATGCAGGTGAAGTCAAATCACAGTGGATAGCAAACTCACACAGAAGGAGACGGCCGGCTGATGGTATGCATTAGCATAACTAAACATCAACCTGCACTGCCTCTCTTTTCTCTCTCATTGACATTGGCATTGCTTTCAAAAACAGTGCCATATTTTCCATGGGGGAAGAGATTGGGCTGTGCTTCATGCGTCTCAGTGATAAGTGAGCATCCGTGAGATCAGGGAGAGGACGCCTGGGGACTGCTGAATCAAATGTGAGCATTATGAACTACAGATCACTGGGGAAAAGGATCCAGAAAACCAACAGAGAGGTCAATCAACCTGCAAGAAATTACATTCAGGAGTAAACTAGGATAGAAAAACAGTTATTCATCTCAAGAGAATGTGGCAGAAGGCACAATGCTAGTGAACTGGCATCAGTGGAGCCTCTTTTTACTGATATTGAATCTCAGAGAAATCTTAAAACCTACAGAGCAGGAATAAGAGTTTCTGTGGAAATCAGTAAAGTGCCACTAGGTATCGTACTCAGCCATAACAATCCAAAAACAATGTCTATGTTTCGCTGAAATATCCACTTAAGCCACTTTGCACCAAGGGTGCGCACACACACAACACACACACACACACACAAAACGCATTCACGATGGGTGCAGGAATGACTTATGCTATATTTTATGCTCCAATGAAGTTTCTGTTATAAGGGTGAGTGCAGTTTCTTTTGTTGTTCTAAAGGCTGCTAAAAGGCAAAATGCTTTATGTGATTCTGGCGCTCTTTCAAACACCCACACACAATTACCTAATGCTTCACACACACAAACACACACACTTTGCAGGTCAATCAGCTCTCTGACACCCGAGGTTGATGAACTGCACCATCAAATAAGTGTGCATGTGTTCAGGCAGAATATATAACACTCACACATTCAGCAGGCTGTTTTACCAAATGCATGCACTGAAATTCAGATGGAGGAGGAGAATGAGATATGACAATATTCTCTTATTTATGCACATCATCACACACATTCAGTGTTGCACACACATTGAAAGCAGGTTATTAATAGAAAAATGCATAAAAGCCATCATTACAGAGCCATTAACAAATTATACTAGCCTTCTGAGCAAAAAGAACAGAGTTGTTTTGAAACTGATGTATGAAGTCAGAAAAGCAGCACAGTCGTGATGGAAATGGAATACAGAGCAACACACATACACACAAAACTGATTACTAAATCCTAATACAACAAGATAGTAAAAAGATCACTTGTGATTACACACAATTTGTCTGTCTGTGTCTGTGTGATTGTAGGTCTTGAAATGAAAAGAAATAGGACAGTAGAATTCCAAATGGCACCATTATATACTGTACAGTACATTCAATAATTTTTTTTATTTTGCCTTGTTTATTTGATTGAATTTGCTTCTTTAAAAAATAGTTACATAAAATGTTAATTTTAATGTTAATATATATACAGTATATATATATATATATATATATATATATATATATATATATATTTGTCCATACACAAATTGTTTAGTTAATAACAATCTAACAGACACACACACACACACACACAAAAAAAACAACAAATTTGAAATTACAAAGGGTGAGCAAATGAACAATTTTTCATTTTTTGATGAACTATAAAATATTTATTTTAATATTAAATATTGAATATTAAAATATTTCAAGTTAATCAACTCATTATACCCAGCCCAGTATTCAGTTGGCTGATCTGAAATTTTCAGTTGTTTATTCTCACATTTTCACACAGGAATGTAAAGTTACATCCTTAAAGCCTAGAACCATATAAACTCTTGTGACAGGAACACACTTTATTGATACCTATCAAGAGCATAAATGCATCTCTATACTTCAATGCCCGACTAGAGTAGAATAGAGCCCCAAAAGAGCTTGACTTTTCAAGCAAAGGGTGGCAACGTTTTAAACAAATGCATCCTGGTGCATCAGTATATCTTGCTTCAAAGGTCACAGAAATAAGAATGATGCCGTCGCACATTCAATATAACATGACATTTGCATTAAAAACATTGCCTCTCAGAAGATTAGGCCTTGCGCCAATCTTGGTGGTGCCCAAATCCCAGCTGGCATAACAGTGTAGAGGAAAAGAAATCTGGAGAGGGTTAAAAGAGGGACTCTTGGATAGTGGTCGACCGATATTGGTTTTTTGACAGCCGATGCCAATATCTTGGAAAGTAGGGTGGCCGATGGCCGATATAAAGCCGATATAATTGTATTTATTTTCATTAATATTTAAGAAATTTGAAATTGAATCATTTGAAAATGGATTAAAAAATACATTTGTAAAATAAGCATACTTATACTTTAGATGACAAAGTAATTTCCACAAATAAATAAATATTTAATAAAAATATAATTAAAAAAGGAAGTAAACTAACCAACAGAGCACTCAGTATTCTGGGAAGGTTCATTCAAAGATTTGTTTAAATGATATAAATGCGTATTTGCTGAATGCTGGTGGCAAACGAGAAAGTATAATGATGTTTGCCTTTCTATTACTAATAATATAAAAGCAATCGTTATAATACTTTTGTATACATTTTAATTCCTTTGTTTAACAGTTCTATCGGGTTATTAGACAGACTTCTATCTGTTTAGACAGAACTGTTAATGATGACAGCGAACAAGAGAGAGAACGTGAGCACTGTGTGCTGCTCGGGCTTTGCCGCCCAAGCGCCGTCAAAATAAAAGTCTGGCGCGCCGTCAAAATAAAAGTCCTGTCTCGAACACATCGGCCAAACAGAAAAACGTATTGGCCTATGCCGATATATGAAAAATGCCGATATATCGGTTGACTACTCTTGGATGCGCTTTGGTCTAGAGCAGTGTTTCCCAACCTTTCTTTAGTCGCGGCACCCTTTGGAAATTGTAACAAATTTGTGGCACCCTACAAAATTTATTTTGTCACAATATTTGAATTTCTAACTTCGATAGTGAGCGACTGGGCGGAGCACACACACGCATAGAGTGGGATAATAAGCAGAGCGTCACACCACGTGAAAGTGAATCCTGAGCGGTCGGAATTTCAGTGCATCTCTAATTATTGGCGACATCAGAAATGGCTATTATATAATAGCTGCTTTTTTGAACATTTTAGCAATTTAAAAATATTAAAAAATGATTTTTTTACATGGCACCCCTGCTCTCGACAGACGGCACCCAAGGGTGGGAAACACTGGTCTAGAGAACTATGGCAAAAGTACAGTGTTATATAAAGTGTCCTGCTTTAAAGACATTTCTACAGAGAGAAAGAGCCCTGTAATACCACATGCATCTCCTGTTTACAGAGTTCACGTAAAAATAGTTGGAGGGAATTTTAATTTTTGGTGAACTAATCTTTTAAGTTCCAATTTGCTATAATACCAAAGTTTCATATTTATGAATTGAAATTCATAAACGTAACAAGCTTTCTTTATAAACAAAAGCAAACTTTAAGAAAATGTTTCTCTGAGGAGATCTATCAACCAATCTTAACAACATAACATTAAAGATGTCTTTGCATGTGAAATGCAAACAGACAGACTAAACAAATCTAAATGAAAATGTAAAACGTTTTTGTTAAAGTGTCAGGGTTTAGGTTTGGGGGATAAAAATATCCTTAGCTCAGAACAAAATTAATAGAAGTCAATGGAAAATCCCCACCATGACAGAAAAATAAATGTGTGTGTTAGTGTGCAAAAGAGAAAAGGAGAAACACAGAGGAGGAGGAAGGGAGGGGGAGAGAAAATGATGCTCCATCTCCATTAAGTGCAGGGATTTGAATGGATTTGGTAGCTGGCCACCTCCATTCCAGCACAACCAGACTAGTTTCATAATATAATCATCAAACACTGTACTACACCTACTCAGCAGCATCATTCTGTGTAGACTTTTACCATCAGTTCATTGTGTTTAAGGAATGCTTTTTAAAAATGTTTCCACACATGTTGGCACAGTGTGTCTTGCTTGGATAGTGTGGGCTATTTGCAGCTGCACACACATTTAAACACGGCAAAGCCTTTCCAAAGCAAACAAGTAAGTTGATTCGATGTCACTAACACTAAGGGCAAACTGAAGCGGCCTTTTGAATAACCCCTTTCACTCCTTCCATCTGTACATGTGTGTGTGTGAGTGGAGGGCAGGAGGGTAAGATTAAACAACAGAGCTTAGTGCTTAGTGTGTAACTAAAAACGTTTTCCATCACATTTGTACTCACTTTAGCCCTAATCCATCCTGATTACCCTGTCAATCATGACGAAAATACACCTGCCACGTTACGACACACACAAACACACACTCAGACTGATCAAATGATAGACGCATACTGCTATGCACTTAATAAATCAAGCTGGACTATATCATTTCATTGGCTGAATAACACAAACATAAGGTGTATTTAAGGAAGTGATAAAGACATATGGTTGTTGATCTTCCTGTTTGCCATTATCGTTCATGGTGGCACATTTCGAATAAAATTTATTTAAAGTCTTTATGGATGCAGCGCAGCTTAAAGCTCAGAGACCAAACACACATTCCAGGAATGACCGGCCACATTTCCAGGCACTAGTTAACCACAGCGCTATTTGATCATCGCACCCGGTCATGAACCCCTGTCATCTCTTAAATAGCTGTCTGTTTATTTTATGTGCATTAAGACTTATTAAGCAAACACTGCATGCCAACATACAGATCTCTCATGATATTCTGTGTCACAGAGTTCAGTCTAATTTGAATATGTCAGCTTAGAAACTCTGAAAGGTGTTGATTTGAATGTGACTAGTTATTCATGGGGTTCTGACATGTAGGCCACACCCTGTGCAATGCAGAAATAAATATCCAAACAACACCAAGAAACAAAGCTGAATGCATTTAAACCAAAAGCACTAATAGGGGCTGTGTGAGAGGGAATGAATAGCACAACTGCTCACATTTACACAGAACTCTCTCAAATATAGAGGTGTGATTGTGAGCGGTACACCGGGAGTTCATTCTGAAAAAATGACTTGACTGCACAAACATGCATCACTAAAAACACCCGTGTGTGTGTGTGTGTGTGTGAAGGGGTTATTGGGTATAAACCCAGCTTGTACTGTGCTAAGCTCACCAGCTGACAGGCTGAATAGGAGCAACTCTCTCTTCACTTCAGTACAGCTACATCGCTCCATCCATCTATCTATCGGTCTATCCATCTTCCCGCACATCCATGTGCCTGCCCATCCATCCATCCATCTGGCGGTTTTACCATCTTTTAGTCCATCTATCCATCCATCTATCAATCTATATATCCAATTTATTTAGCCATCTATCAATTCATCTATTCATCCATTTAGTCATCTGTCAATACATCTATTCATCCATCCAAATGTCTGTTTAGTCATATATTCATCCATGTATTTTTCCATCCATTCATCCAACTAGCCATCTATCCATCCATCTACCTAACAGTCCATCCATCCATCAATCCATTTAGTCATCTGTCAATACATCTATTCATCCATCCAAATGTCTGTTTAGTCATATATTCATCCATGTATTTTTCCATCCATTCATCCAACTAGCCATCTATCCATCCATCTACCTAACAGTCCATCCATCCATCAATCCATTTAGTCATCTGTCAATACATCTATTCATCCATCCAAATGTCTGTTTAGTCATATATTCATCCATGTATTTTTCCATCCATTCATCCAACTAGCCATCTATCCATCCATCTACCTAACAGTCCATCCATCCATCAATCCATTTAGTCATCTGTCAATACATCTATTCATCCATTTATCAATCCATCCATCTATTCATCATCTCTCAATACATCTATCCATATCTCAGGATAAAGTTGTCTGTGAGAATCAGCTTGTTCATCTCATTTTTTTATTCAGTACTTTGTTAGTTTGTTTACTCTGCAAAATAATTTAGTACAGATCGCAAGCAAGAGTCACCTGACTCACCTCACCTTGAAACTGTGTGTGTGTGTGCGCACGTTTGGCTTTGATACATACGGGATAAAGTCTGGGTCAAGCTGTGGGGTGTTAATTGGACCCAAAGGGCAAAAGTAATTGTTGTTACACTCTAGCCATCCGCTATGCACACACAAATATTATGCTGTGCACTATCCACAGTAAAAGAAAGAGTAAAAAGATAACAAAATGAATTAGAGAAAACAGGGAAAAAGAGGGGTAAAGAACTGTCTGCTGAGAGGAGAGGGAGTTCTCCACATTCCTGTGGTGGTTAACCGCTTTGGAAGAGAGCAGACTCCCTAGAGGAGCCGTGGCAACCCAAAACAGTTTAGGAGCAAACAGGTGTCAGGATGAGACATGTGCTCGACGAAGAGACACAAGTCACCCTGACATACACACACACACACACACACACACAAAACAACACATACTTGTCACGTCTGCCCACCTGCTTGCATTTTCCGCAACACTGAGCATCTCAAAATATTTTAATGAACCTATATTTGTGACACACTTGCACACACAAATGCACAGAGGGTGAATCCTTATAACCCTGAATATTTTTTGTCCATTTCACATGCAGGGACCCTCTCAGCATGTTTACATGCTCTTTCACACATTACATATTCATCGGGTTGTCTGTGTAAATTGCACAGACGCACACAAACACACACAAAGACATTACACAGGCACTTACACACAGAGGTGAGGGTGACAATGTGGTACTGCAGAGGAAACAAAATTGCACTCTAAGTGGCAGAGGCGCTACCAATAAAACACTAAATGAGGAGAGATGTAAATGCAGAAAGATCAACAAAACTGTGAGAGTGGATTGGTAGATTTTCAGACAGACAGACAGACTGATAGACAGACTGATAGACAGATAGATAGATAGATAGATAGATAGATAGATAGATAGATAGATAGATAGATAGATAGATAGTTTTTAGACAGGTGGACAGACAGACACAAACAGATGGAAACATAAAAAAAGAAAGATAAGAAGAACAGTTGAGGATTCAGGCATGTTTAACTGAGTGTGTGTGATGGCTGAAGGCAAACACACACACACACACACACACACACAGAGCAATGAACGCTCATAATCACACACACTTCCTCCTGCCCAGCAGGACACTTTGCAGGTACTTTCACTATGTATGTGTGAACAAGTCACAACAACTATGCCAGGCACAATTTCGAACAATGTCAGTAATGAGAAATGGTACAGGAGCCGTGTGTGTGTGTGTGTGTGTGTGTGTGTGTGTGTGTGTATTATATACACCCGTCTGTGAGATATTCCTCTTCAGGGAAACCAGTGGGGGGTAAACAGCGAAAGTGGCTCACTTGGCCAGGTTAAATAGAACATTTAAAGAGAGAGGACAAAGGAGACAAGCACACAGATATATAGAGAGAGCCTAAGCATAGGATGGAGGGTTGGAGGGGTCTCTGGAGGTTACAGATATTCTACACTCTCCTCGCTGTCAACAACAATGGACAACAGTGGCAATCTGGAAATTTCTGTGTGTGTGTTCAAACACCCACTCATGCAGATTCTGTCAGCGTGTTGTGCCGCGTCATCTGCGTTTCACAGGACGATGGAGGTCTGAGCTGAGACTGTGCGCCATCTTTCCATCAGCTGTGTTTGGAGTAAATCACACGTCACAATTTACTGAAGGAGATAATGTGTGCCAAGGTCAAAGACAGACAGAAAGAATAATTAAAAGAACATTTAATGGGCCATTCTGATGCTATTTAAGTACACTGATGGATAGAATGAGAGAGAAAGAGAGGGATGGAGAGAGAGATAGAACAGTTGAAATTTTAGTGCAGTGCACAAAAGCAGTTCATTTTGTATGACAGTGCAACACTAGATGAATACAACCATGAAAGCCAAAAGATGTGTGTGGGTTTACGTAGCTCTCTAGTGAAAAAGATGTCCCAGGAAGTTAGAGAAATCTGACAAAATGTCCCTTTAGGGATGTCTGGAGGTTAGAGTAAAAAATTAACACTTGTCAAATAGCAGAAAAGACCTGTAACTGTAGGAAATGCTGTATTACATAACTCAAATTGTAGGCATGATCATTCAAACCTTGCTGGTGTTAGTGACGTACACTATTTAAATCAATGATATACATCCCAACATTATACAGTACATTAGGAGAAACAGATATTCATTTTAAGATTTATGAGAGATTACATTTACCAGTGTTATTAGTTCTTATATTGTATTTAACTTTAAAGATGTCATATGATGTTGCTAAAAAGAACATTATTTTGTGTATTTGGTGTAATGAAATGTGTTTATGTGATTTAAGGCTCAAAAAACAAAGGTTCATTTTCCACATACTGTACATTATTGTTTCTCCTCTATGCCCCGCCTCGATTTTTACAAAGCTCATCATTCTGAAAAGTGAGGTGGGCTGTGATTGGCCAGCTATCTAGTGCGTTGTGATTGGCCGAATACCTCAATCGTGTGACGGAAATGTTACGCCCCTTACCATACTGTGATGCCGTGTCCCAGCCGGAGCGACGAGACAAAAACAATAAAACCCATTATAAACGAGGCATTTGTTGCATCCAGTGGGGACATAATTACTGATTATAATGACTTATACTGTCTTTTTACGCGTTGCATTGCATCGAGCCGCGTAAACATAAAACCATGTCTGCATTTGTGATTGGGAGAAATGACAAATAACAAGCGCTACTCTACACTGCTCAAAACTCACATTTGAATCATCAGTGGCAAATCCTTTAAATATGAAAACGTACTAACAGTTTGTGAGTCAGAACGGCCGGCATTGTAGTCTACTCTACCAGGATCAGGAAACAGTCCTCCATAAAATGTGCTGCACACATCTGAATATTTGGGTTAAACTGTTCTGGAACAGTGTTGTAAATACAACTTAACCACTGATTGCTAGTCGTGTCCTCTTTTGGAAGACCAAACAAAGTAGTTTCGCTTTCACAACAAAATACACAGTGTCTTCACAACATGGTGGCGGCAACAACAATGCTACAGTGAGAATCAAAGTTACGCTTCTTTCTTTGTGTGAACATTTGGTCGGTGTTATGAAAATCTTCACGCACACAGATATATAGAGAGAGCCTAAGCATAGGATGGAGGGTTGGAGGGGTCTCTGGAGGTTACAGATATTCTACACTCTCCTCGCTGTCAACAACAATGGACAACAGTGGCAATCTGGAAATTTCTGTGTGTGTGTTCAAACACCCACTCATGCAGATTCTGTCAGCGTGTTGTGCCGCGTCATCTGCGTTTCACAGGACGATGGAGGTCTGAGCTGAGACTGTGCGCCATCTTTCCATCAGCTGTGTTTGGAGTAAATCACACGTCACAATTTACTGAAGGAGATAATGTGTGCCAAGGTCAAAGACAGACAGAAAGAATAATTAAAAGAACATTTAATGGGCCATTCTGATGCTATTTAAGTACACTGATGGATAGAATGAGAGAGAAAGAGAGGGATGGAGAGAGAGATAGAACAGTTGAAATTTTAGTGCAGTGCACAAAAGCAGTTCATTTTGTATGACAGTGCAACACTAGATGAATACAACCATGAAAGCCAAAAGATGTGTGTGGGTTTACGTAGCTCTCTAGTGAAAAAGATGTCCCAGGAAGTTAGAGAAATCTGACAAAATGTCCCTTTAGGGATGTCTGGAGGTTAGAGTAAAAAATTAACACTTGTCAAATAGCAGAAAAGACCTGTAACTGTAGGAAATGCTGTATTACATAACTCAAATTGTAGGCATGATCATTCAAACCTTGCTGGTGTTAGTGACGTACACTATTTAAATCAATGATATACATCCCAACATTATACAGTACATTAGGAGAAACAGATATTCATTTTAAGATTTATGAGAGATTACATTTACCAGTGTTATTAGTTCTTATATTGTATTTAACTTTAAAGATGTCATATGATGTTGCTAAAAAGAACATTATTTTGTGTATTTGGTGTAATGAAATGTGTTTATGTGATTTAAGGTTCAAAAAACAAAGGTTCATTTTCCACATACTGTACATTATTGTTTCTCCTCTATGCCCCGCCTCGATTTTTACAAAGCTCATCATTCTGAAAAGTGAGGTGGGCTGTGATTGGCCAGCTATCTAGTGCGTTGTGATTGGCCGAATACCTCAATCGTGTGACGGAAATGTTACGCCCCTTACCATACTGTGATGCCGTGTCCCAGCCGGAGCGACGAGACAAAAACAATAAAACCCATTATAAACGAGGCATTTGTTGCATCCAGTGGGGACATAATTACTGATTATAATGACTTATACTGTCTTTTTACGCGTTGCATTGCATCGAGCCGCGTAAACATAAAACCATGTCTGCATTTGTGATTGGGAGAAATGACAAATAACAAGCGCTACTCTACACTGCTCAAAACTCACATTTGAATCATCAGTGGCAAATCCTTTAAATATGAAAACGTACTAACAGTTTGTGAGTCAGAACGGCCGGCATTGTAGTCTACTCTACCAGGATCAGGAAACAGTCCTCCATAAAATGTGCTGCACACATCTGAATATTTGGGTTAAACTGTTCTGGAACAGTGTTGTACATACAACTTAACCACTGATTGCTAGTCGTGTCCTCTTTTGGAAGACCAAACAAAGTAGTTTCGCTTTCACAACAAAATACACAGTGTCTTCACAACATGGTGGCGGCAACAACAATGCTACAGTGAGAATCAAAGTTACGCTTCTTTCTTTGTGTGAACATTTGGGCGGTGTTATGCAAATCTTCCCACATAGTGACGTAGACATGTGGGGGCGTGTTAGAACGAGCCGTTTTAGGTAGGCGTGGTTGACTCTTAACTTTTATAAAGAATGTCTCTTTGGATTTGAGACTTTAGTCTTTGCAACTTTACAGATCTTCTTTATGCACCAATAGCTTGTAACACTCCAAAGAGAAAGGAAAACTTGAAATCGCATCATATGACCCCTTTAAATGAGCATCAGATGACAGCAAAAGTAATCTACAGTACATGTAAAAATAAAGAGAAAGTGTATGCACATCTAAATATCCAATACTGGCCAATATGTATCCAAAAATTCCAATAAAAATCTATAATAAAAAATCAGCATAACATCAAAAAATTAATTAGTTGTATTATTTTTGTACTGTTTTATAATTTATTTTCCGTATAACACATTTCTGTCAGGACCACTATCGTCAAAATGATAGATACTTAGCATTAAAGTTTGGTTTGGCGGTATGATATTTACGTTTGTGTGAAAAAGGCCACAAAATTATTATTATTAATAATAATAATAATAATATTTATTATTACTATTGTTATTATTATTAAGTCATAGAAATAATTATATATATATATATATATATATATATATATATATAATGAGTTTCTTTCTTATGTTGAGCATAAAAGAAGATATTTTCAAGAATGCCAGTAAGCAAACAGTTGATGGTCCCTGTTGACTTCCATAGTGTTTCTTTCCCTACTATGGAAGTCATTGGGGACCAGCAACTGTTTGGTTCTTCAAAATTCTTCAAAATATCTTCTTTTGTGTTCAGCATAAGAAATAAACTTATACAGGTTTGGAATGACATGAGGGTGAGTAAATGATGACAACATTTTTGGGTGAACTATTCCTTTAAGTCACAAAAAAGTTTATTTACTAGGTTTAAAAAAAAAACACATAAGTCTGTAGTATGTCCTCATTTTGCTAAGTACAGATGTACTGTCTGTCTGTTTGTGTGTGTGTGTTTGGGTAGGTACAGAGCTCCACTGTATTCCACCCCCTCATCCCCTGCACCCATACCTCCTCCACACGCCATCTAAAACACAAACACACACATGAACACACACACAGTGTGGTCTTGTTCTAAGTGTTGGCTCTATGTGTGTGTAGTACCTATTCATCCACACCTCTCATGAGCTGATGTGAACATTCAGAGCAGCTCTCCTGCTCAGAGTATGAATCACTCAGTGTTGCAGCTCAATCTTTAATCACCCACTGTGGATCCCTCATTGCTATGTACCAACATCACTAAACCCCTGGAAAAAAAAAGCTGATAGAAAACGCAATTTCACCTTTCCATGAAACCCATATCCGCAGTTCTGTGCTCCCCTGTTGGGAACTCTGACTCAAGCCACTAGGAAAAATAGATCAGGAGATACAGAGACACAGAGAAAAGTAAAAATAGATGGAGAGAGGAAGAGAAACAGAGAGATAAGGGGATATAAAGTCAAGAGTCTGCCTCCTCAGCGTGAGTCAGCCTGGTCCAGACGTCACCATCTCCTCCAGAGCCATTCAGAGCTCCTGGACACCAGAGGGACTCTCGCTCTCACAGGCATGAGGTGCCTGAGGTGGAGATGGGAGTGGGCTGGGGTCACACGGGGAGACCTGGAGGAGCAGGGGTGTGTTTTGTCCTTGAGAGCCTCATTAATGCTTCCCACTGCAGCACCTCAAATACACACACAAACACTTCAAAGTTTGGAGGTTTTCTATGCCACTTTGTTATTTCCTATGACGCAGGACTTTGATTTTGTCAACAATAACAAGGCAAGATGAAAAGAGTATCATATAATGATAATTACAACAACAGATAATTAAACTGTATCATAAATAAATTATTATATTAATACAATTTTGTATATGACAAATAAAGTTTACACTAAGGGAAAATAGTCAAGTTTGCTGGCAGAGGCTATTTTCATTAACTCCACTCACTACTGCTCAGACAATTTGCCCTCAGTACAAATTGCATATCACTTCTATTTACACTTTGTGTAAATAGTATCTACTGCAATTTGCACCTAGTGTAAACAACAAGGTATTTGTTGCTATTTATACAGTACTTGGTGCAAACCTACTACTATTTATGCTTAAATAGCAGCTACCTTCTTTACACAGAGTAAATAGCAGTTACCAGAAAAATAGCAGCTCAATGTTTTAAGAAGAAAAAAGGTAGAAATTATTTATTTTAATAATCCAATCATAGTATCATGGGGATTGACTCTTGAACTGAAAGAACTGAAACAGTACCATTTTGCTAGCAGGCTTATAAGCTCACTTACTTGCATCCAATATATACACACTAAACACGTGTAAATACACAAACTACCATTCAAAGGTTTTTTTGTTTTTGTTTTTGAGAAATGAAAACTTATTTAGCAGGGACACCGCAAACTGATTGAAATTCACAGTACATTTATAATGTCACAAAATATTATGACTATTTCAAATTAATGCTGTCCCTTTCAATGTTCTATTCCTCCAAGAATCCTAAAAAATGTATTATGTGTTTCAACACAAATATTAAGGCAGCACAACCATTTTCAATTGTGATTATAATATAATTTTTTTTACTAGAGCACTGAATCAGTATATCAGAATGATTTCTGAAGGATCATTTGACACTCTTAGCTCTTTTAAATTGCAATATTTCCGCCTTTACTGAATTTTTGTTGAAATCAAATTATTGCAGTCTTTGTGAGCATAAGATACTTCTTCTTTTACAGAGCGTGAACTTATAAATACATACTGTATGTGTATGTGTGTGTGTGCGTGCGTTTTTATCAGTCATATTTAGATAAACAACGAACAATTGCACAGGTAAACATGATACCAGTCAGAATATGTAACTAATATTATGTGAATATGCTATTGCCATAACAACCTAGCCTACACTCTAAAAAATGCTGGGTTAAATATAAAAAGGGTTAAAAAGGGACAAACCCAGCTATTGGGTTGTTTTGACCCAGCTAGCTGGGTTTGTCCCTTTTTAACCCAGCGCTGGGTTATATTTAACCCAGCATTTTTTAGAGTGTATACTGTTTTTCTATCAATCTTTCCATCTATTCATATGGATACACATGGATATTGTTCAAATTACATAGTATATAGCAATATTATAAAATCTATGTGCAGGTAAGAACAGATGTATAAAGCATGATTACACATGCATGGTGGTAGCAGTGAGAGTAACACTCATAGAAAGCATGGGAAGGATTAGTGTGAGTGCAGAACACTCACCCCATAAGCTCAGCTTTAATCAGAGCAGCACTCGCTGTAAGCCATTAGAGAGGCAGAGAGGTTAGTTTGGAGGTTCATACAAGGGGACCTGAAGATGGAAGGAAGCAACAAAACTACAGCAAATTGTAAGGTTCAAGATGCTCTTTGATCATGACACAGCTAAATCACCTCTACTGCAATCAGCCTCTGCTTTTCTGTCTGCCTCTTCCTCTCCAACACACACACACATTCATCATAACATCAGAAGAGTATTGATGCCATCAAAGAGTGCTTCGACATGCTAATACAGCTGATTTTGAAGTTTAAATGAGAGCCTCTTAACCATGGCAGAAGCATCTTATATCGATGCTCCCAAATGACTGTGTGTGCTTGTGATAAAAATAATCCTAGTTGGTGCAGTTGACTAACACCTATCATTTCTCTCAATCCACAGGGATGCTGGGTATTTGTGCCAGTTTCATTTACCGTGATGCATTCTCTCTCACAGACACACATACATGTGACGTACACACAAGCATTATGGCTGTTTTCTCCAAAGCTCATTCTACTAAGAGACGAAGGTTTGCCTTCCAGCTAAACATCTGCTTCTTGTTTTTTAAGACAACAATGTTGCTCATTAAACATCATCTAATGATTACACTTACTTCTGCACAGTAGTGGTGATAGTTACAACAAACAACAAAATCCTCATCAGTCACAAAAACACTTGAAATTTAAACTGATTCAGATCGACGAATAAATGCGTGGCACAGCTTCTCTGCCATCTAAAGGCGATTATGGGTGGTTAAATAGATGCAAGGAATAAAAGACCAATAACAATTCAATAGACAGGTAAATTCAAGAAAGAAGACCAATTGCAACACAGTATGCAAATATTACAATGATGCCATTTCTGTTGGTTACAGTTTGAAAGGTGAACACTCTAACAATAGATAGAAGATTTTACCATAACTTCACTTTTAAATAATTTTAAAACAATAAAGTTTACAAAGACCTAATAAGACAGAAGACCTGAGATGACCTTCAAAACTAAGTTTAATGTTAAGCCATTTGAGCTGAATAAACAGAAAAAAAATAATTTTGACTATAAAATTTGGGTAAAAGGTGCAACTTTAGCATTAAAAGTGTGCATTTTTTCATTCTTTAACTTGACTCAGCTTTAGATTTGAAAAAACTTCTTAAGGGTGAACCCCTTTTCTCCAAATATCTACTTGTGTGTTGTCTGCTTGGCATTTACAGGCTCACCTTGAAACACTTTTATGAGAAGGAGTGGCTGCTTAACACTCCACTCGTTCTGAGAGAAAAAAGCTGCTGGTACACGCATACACTCACTTAACACACACATATACCCAAATAAAAACACTGCTCCTTGCTAAAAGGCAAACAGTGCCCTCATTTATGTTAGACCGGCTTGAAGGTGCCTGGGAAGAAAAATGCCAACCTGTTCCTACACACTCCACCTCTGTCCACAGAGTGTTTGTTGGCTCCCTGTCGACCAGCACAAAACCTCTCTGTAACACTGAGCAGGACAGCAATTCTCAAATGGTTTTATTGATGCTTGGACCCAGATTTTACATTGGACATCAAGTTGTGACATAACATAGTACTAAAATTGTTTGTCACTTTAAAATAACAGAAATAAGAAGGTATTTAAAATCAAATTACCATGACTAGCACGTACCACATGCATGTACACAGGCTGAACAGAAAAAAAAACACAAAAGTAAATGCAGAGGAAAAAATACAGAAATATGATTTATATGTGTCTTTTTAATTTAAGTGTTCTAAATCTGTTGTAAATGTCAGCTCAACGTTCTCTGCAATGTTCTTTTCTGAAATTAATCGCGATTAATCCCACCTAATATTAGGGTCAATATCCCTGTAGGGTGCCTTTTGGTGTCCTGACCATAAATAACTCATTTGCCATGATAACTTAACATAAAAATGACTATGAAAGGGTGTGTTATATTAGGCGAAGTTTTTATATTCATATCAAAAGCATTACTTGGTTCTTTAGATACATTTTCTAGATTTTTTTTTGTTTTGTGTAAGAGGATGCGTGTTATTTTGCTAGGTCCCATGCACTGCTCATTAAATTTGCAAACAAAAAACTGCATCCAATTATCACAGAGTTTCTTTAAAGGGGTCATATGATGTTGCTAAAAAGAACATTATTTTGTGTATTTGGTGTAATGAAATGTGTTTATGCGGTTTAAGGTAAAAAAAACACATTATTTTCCACATACTGTACATTATTGTTTCTATATACATACATACATACATACATACATACATACATATGTACGTACATATAATAAAAAAATAAAATATAATATTAGGCTCATTTTGGGTCACAATCAACCCCTGGGAATCAGAATCTTAAACCATTAGAGTACTACAAACAAGAGCAGTAACTAGAATCACACTGTGTGTGTGTGAGTATTTGTAGTTGTTGGACCTTCTATAGGATCAAAATATTTCTCAAGTTCCTGACACTCATCATCATACATCTTTAATCTGTATGTGTAGGCTTCAAAAGCTTAAAAATATACAGGCTATTTGATTTGTGCCTCCATATGTACGTGTCCTGTACTGTAGGTAAGAGAAAGGCAGTGGTAGCCACCGGCTGTCAGGTGATGAGAAATGAGAGAGGTCACAATGCTGAAACATTAACCCTCCAGACCTCTCGGCCCCTGCTGAGAAGAGGCCAGTTCCCGCTGACCGCAGCCTAGAGTCGAGCACTCACCGGCGGGGAGCAGAGACAGCGTGATGAGGGGGTGCTAAAGGCACGCTTCAGAAAAGGGCAGGTTGTGTACCCTTGGGGCCTAGACAGCTGTCAGATACCATAGCATACACGGTACAGAAGCACATGTACAAGGACACACGCTTATACACAAGGGAAATGCATAGCAGAGGGTGAGAAAAACAGAGCTGGGGCTACGGGGAGAGAGAAGGAGAGAAAAGGGGAAAGAGAGTTGACAGGGGTTGTCTCACTTGACCGCTCTGTCTGCTGAAGTGATGAAAGCCACCAGGACGGAGTACTGCTCATACTACGTACACCGTGTACAAACCAGATTCCAGATTCGACAAGCATTTCATCTGTCCACACTGAAAGAGAATACGCTGTGTGACGAAGCACAACAGCAGCCAATCAAAGCCTATTTTTAACATTCCGTTATCTGGAGGGGGATTTTTAATGATATTTCGCTGTAAGCAGAGCTGCTGAACATGAAGTCACAAATAAAAAGAAAAGAAAACAACTGCTTGTTATAGCTGGTCAGGGCAAATTTTTTTTTTTTAATTTATCATGTCATGCCTAGTTAAGACATATTGTCACGGTCAGCTCATATAAACAGCAGAGTCCACGCTGTCCAATGAACTGCCTGCCTAAAATTCTCAGTTTAGCTGGGCAAACAGCTGAGTACATTTATTGATGCTATTTTAAATGCTTTGGAAAAACAGATATATAAAAACTGCATCTTAAAACAAACAAAACAAAAAAAAATCATAAAGTCTGAATGATGCAATGGCACATTATTAAAAGTTTTTAAAAGGACCATGTCCTATACTTTTAGAGTGTTCATTCTTTTTCCTCTTAGAAGTCCGTCTGTTCAGTTTCTTTAGACCAAGAACTGTCTAGACCATTTTCAACCCTTTGAAAAAAAACTGTCTAGACTCTAGACATTTTAACTGACCTTTAGAATTAGGCTAAATTGCCTATTTTGACTACTGTACCTTACAACTCTTTAATAAGTACATTTACATGTTAAAGTATGTCCATGTAGTTCATTGAAACTCTAACTTCAAAAAAAAAAAAAAGAATAGTGAAAAAGTGAGTAAATAAATTTCTGCTCCAGCTTGTGTACTCTTATGCTTAAAACTTGGCAGTGTGTACTACAAATATTGTTGCCTCTTATGATTAATTGCTTGTATTGTTTGTATTTTATTTGTCACGCTGTCAAATGACTAAACATCAAATGAAAAAATTGAATTTGTTGCTATACTCTGTGCTGTAAACCTACATTTGTATTGCAAATATTTCATTCTCTAGCTTTGTTTCACACCTCTTGTCTCCCTCCATCACCGGCTCACTTACTGTCATGAAAATAGAATGATTGAAGAGGTAATGAATGATTAAGAGAGAGTGATGAGCTGAGAAGAGTGAATGACAGAGAGAAAATCCTATATTTAAAAGCGAAGCATTCTGCCCAACAGTTTACATTCCAGTGCAGCTATTATCCAACAGGTGTCATCACCCTCATGCCCTTCAAAGCTTAGAAACAGATCCACACAACTAAACACACACATACACACACTAGTATCGGTCTATAGTCAAAGTTCTTATTAGTCCCTCATGTGTGCTATGAGAAGTATGACTTTGAAAAGAATTACTTTTGGAAGCTTACGTGTTAATTCTACCAGGAAGTCTCTAACATATCATTCATTCATTCTCAGTCAATCATGATAAAGTTTCCATTTTAAAGATCCTCAAACAAACTGTCATTTTGCTGCTGCCAATGGACAACTTGCATTCACTCGCCACCAAAATGAGTCCTGCTGGTAGAATATACCAATCCAAACCTAACCCGATAACATTCATGAATCTTCTGAAAAGGTACTATTAAATAAAATGTGAAAAATATACATCCTTACAAGTTCTTGAAACTTTTTTGCATTTTAGATCTTTGTTTCATGGTCTCTCCCACTTTGGCCAAAAACAACATCAGACACAGGAACTGCACTGTAATCAGAAGTTGAATGGGTTCAGAAAGAGAAGTTCATTCATAGATATCACATTCAACACCGTTTTCATACCTACTGAGAAGGTAAATACTCATGCAGTGAAACTGGCAACTCTCCCAGAGTAAATGTTGGACTAAAAAAACTGGTGCAAACCAGTTGATTAATCTTTGCTCAATCAAATAAGCTAACAAAAATAGTAAAATTCCTCTTCGTACTTGTAAGCATGAATATAAATATATTTCAGAATTTCTTTTTATTGATTATTGGAAATATACTGACCAATATTTAATCCAGTATTTAATTGTGCATGCTCTTTTTCCTTATTTTAAAATTTTCTTTGCTGTCATCTATCACTCGAATAGAATAGAGGAACACAATTTACAGTATGTTAAGGCATGTATGTGAGGCAATATGGCACAGGTAGGTTACATGTCTTTTTCTATTAAATGGGCAGAAATTGTATGTTTTGTATGTTTTCTCTAACCAATCCACCAAACGGCTGTTGAGGACAAGAAGCCATGAAACTGTGCAATGATTTACTGTCCCGGAAGTAAGAGAACAATCAGTTCAGACTGTAATATTTTGCCCCTTTCAATATTACCTGAATGAAGATAATGATAGATGTACTGCATCTAAATCTTTTAAAAAGAGATGCAGGCAGAATGTCTAAACATAAATAAGCATACCAATGATATATTGCCAAAATGTCTATTATCAAATCTCCAGTGTTTACACTGATTGAAAGAGAATATGAGAAAATCGAGCCTTTCCTCGAGCCTGTATACTGCCAAGAGAATCAACGGCTGCCTCTTCACGCCATATCCTAATAGCTGGCATTCTCTACACAGCATCACTTGTGTGATCTGTATACAGTACCTATTGGAAATTGGACATTTATAACCCACTGCCAAGAAATCAGTGCCTCTAAAAGTTTATTTGTATTTATAAATCAGTCCTATTACATAACTGAGACAGGTAGCAAGACTGAATCTGCAGAAGAGGAGAAAGCAAAGTGCATAAAGGCACGATCACTGCAAAAGAGGCAGTGCGTCAACATCATCCTGCCCAAGCTGAGCGCATTTTTTCCCGGTGTGATTTATCTGTTTGTGCCGCCGGCCGCAGCGCCAGTTCAGAACACAAGAAGAGCATCGACATGCAGTATGTCAAGACCAACATCCCTCGCCGTGGAGTGGGAAAGTGGTTTGTTTAAATAAATATCGATATAATAAAACCTCAAGAGTAAATTACACATTGATTATTTGAGGTGATATGCTCCACTTTGATGCGGAGCAAAGATCCTTACTCATCTTCTTAGTGTTCACCTTGAAGCAATGGCCTTGGGCCTATAGAATCAAGCACTTCCTCTCTTAGATCACAATGTGGCATTCACTAGGAGTCACGCAGCTCGAGGAGAAGAGGTGTTTCATGTTATTTAGAGTTATTGTGTTCTTCAAAAAGTCTGTGCTTGAAATAGGCCAAGCATTGCTTTAAATTGTAAGCAGTTTCCTTCCTGATATGTAACAAAGCTTTTCAAAAAGGCCTTTATTTTTACCACACCCGTGACAGACATACATATACGCACATAATGAAAGAGGTGGGAAAAAGCAGTAAAGAAAAAAGTAAGGCACTGAATACATTTTAAAATGGTCTTAATTTGTCAATATCAGACCCGTCAGAGTGGACAAATAGACTGGCTGAGTCTATGCATCATCTCTCATATTGCCTCTAGAGACAGATGAGCATCTCTGATCCGCACACCTGCTATGCGATGCAGAACGAGCTTTCAATCTCCTACTGTGAAATGTGGAAAATTGGTGTTCAGCGATTTCAAATTATGATTAAAGATCATGAGCGAAGGAACGATTTGAAATGTAAAGGGGAAACATTAAGGCATGGGCATCTCTCTAAAAGTGAACATTTCTAAACCCAACTTATTCATCTAAATAATTATCAAATACCAAGACTGAGAGCATACTGTAATTCGGACCTCAAAAACTACACCAAATACACATATAAGGCGAACAAGCGAACTAGAAAAAGATCATATTTAAATCTCTTTTCTTTTGCTCTTAGACAGCAGACAGTCCTGTGTATCTAGGCCTACCGGATGCCAGTTCAACCCAAATTAAGAAAGAAAACATGCAAGCAACAGTTCAGACCAAACCGATGAGCCGGACTTATTTCTAGAATGACCTACCCGCACACTATCCTCCTATAATGTCTGTCTGTTTTAGGGGTTGAGGTAGGCTTGTGGGTTAGTTCCATCTCACAAATCCATGGTGTATTTCAAACAGGACAAGAAGTGCAACTCCTGTTTTCAGCACATTTATACAGTGCCTGATGAAATAATCATGTTGTCATTTTTAAGATAAGTGTTTAAACTGCTGGTGGGTCATCTTTTGCAGCATCTCATGTATGTCAGATTTGCAGCGCCGCGAACAAACCAATATGCCAAACTTAAGGAGTGGAATGGAAGAATAGAATGTGTTTGCTGTGTTTTTTTTTTTTTTTTTACTTTGCCTTACCCTAAATGTTTTCATTAAAAACACACAAGGCAGCTAATATACAATGGTCATAGAATTTACCATTAAAAAACTATTAGGTTATAGCTACTTTTCCAAGTTATGTTGAGGTAACCAAGACCCTTCTTCTGTTTCCCCTTGATGTGCTTGTACTAAAATGAATGAACTGAAAAATATGATAAATGTCAATGCACATTCATCATGACGGGGCAAGCAATGAGCTCTCACGCGGCATTTCACTGAAGTTTCATCCATTTTCAGGATGCCAGAGCAATATTGCCTATTTTGACAGCAAAGTAAACATGACTTAGTAGCAATGCTTTATCACAGAGCTCGGCGAAAAACGACCAAAAAAAGAAAGCTTTGAAATTCAAAATAATTCCCTCTACAATATCTCCGTCATACTTTTTATACACTTCAACATTCCCGCAAGATAAACTAATTTCACAGATATAACGTAAATAATTTGTTCGTCTGACAGCATGTCATTCGCGCATCCAAACTTATCCTTCTTTCGGTTTGGTCAAACACCTGCCGTTTCAATCTAAACCGACAGTCATGATAAAAGTGTAGTGAATGAAAAAGCGCTTACCGGTACCGTTTCGTTTACGAGTCTCTCCGTGGTCCTCTGAGCCCAACATTACTGGCGTAGGCTACTTGTCGCTCTCCGGTGTTTCCGCGCTGAACTGAACTGATCCTGAGCACCTCGCGCAGCTCAGTGGTCACCCGTGCGTCACAAACCCACGGCTCTCTCCAGCAAAGCTCGTGTCACTCACACTAGCGGCGCGCGTGAAAGCTCTCCTCAGAGGAACTTTCCAGACTCTCCTTCTTTCTTAAAAACTATCACATAAGATTTGCAACTAGTGCAGTGGTATTCGCTGGTCTTCTAAAATGAGGAGGCAAAATTCCCCTTCTTCCGTTTTTTACCCATTATAAATTCATGTTCCAGTTCCACTTTATGTTTCTGAATTAAAGGCTTATGTAGCTAATTTATCCACAAGCAACCGATGCTATGTATAGATTATTTTTATACATTAATATACTATGAAAAAAGGTTTTAGGCTACATAAGTCTCAAGTTTAAGCGGTTTTAACAAGTGCTTGGCTATATGATCACCTAACCCTAATGCTTTTTTTGGACCATTAGTCAATAAAGCAGCCTTCACGCGCTTGTCGGAAGACATGTCGATTCTGTGGTCGTAATTATGTCAAGTTCAAGTAGTGGTCAGGCAGAACAGCGAGGGTTTGTCGCTCCATTCACTTTCCTCCATGTAAAAATTACAATATGTGTATATTGTATTGTTAATGATTTGAGGGGGAGTTCATGTGCAACTTCTAAGGCAGTTACTGCATTTAGCTACAATAATTTAGAGAGCACCTGAATTAAGTA